>NW_020455503.1:642576-858077 GCF_003342845.1 Nothoprocta perdicaria
CGAGGCCGCGGGGCCGCCGCCGCCTTCGTCCCTTTGCCCGGGATGGGCTCCCGCGCAGCGCCGGCCCCCGGGCGGCATCCGCGCCGGCGGGAAGGGTCACCTGGCGTTGTGGCGCTCGCTGTCCTCCCGCGCTGAAGTGCCTGCGAGAGACCCCCGGCCCCCCTGTATTTTAAACCTGCCAAGGCGCTCTTAAGTAAATTTGGCAACATTTTATCTTTAGGTTATCTCTTGCCTGTGCGCCCGATGCCGCTGCTCGGGCCGAGATTAGCGCATTGATTTTTGTCACAGGTCATGTTTTTTAATGGAGGCGCCCTGCGCCGCGCTGCGCTTCCCTGCCCGCCGTTCCCGTTGGCAAAGGGGCGAGCCGGGCGCCGAGGCGGCATCGCCGCCGCTCCGGGCTCGGCCGGGCTGCGCGGCGCGCAAACCGGGCAGCGAAGAAACCCGCCTCCTCACCCGAAACGCGGGGCTTGGGAGCGACAGGGCTTCGCAGCCTCAAAACGCTTTTCTGCACATTTTCACTTGGAGGGGGGGAAATAAAAGTGTTCAGCGTAAACAAGAGGAAAAGTTACGTCTCCCATCGCGCGTCGAAGAACATGCCCCTCTCCAAAAACTGCTTGTTTCTACAAGCTGAGATTTTCATTTATTTATTTATTTGTTTCTCTTGCTAGACAAGCTGAAACATAATTGCTGGTGAAAAAAAAAAAAAAAAAAGTACTATTTGCAAGTTCCCCTGTGCAGAAGGAGAACACTTGAAAGAATCAGGTTTTGCTAAATGGTTTCCATGTGTTGTTAGTGTAGCGGTTAGGAATACTTCAGAAAATAGCCTTCCATTCGAGATTTTAACTTCTGCTCTGTGTGATGCGGTTGTGCATCAGCTGCTTGCACGTAGAAAAGGTAGGCGAAGGCACGAGCAGTGTGTATTTAGTTGGAAGGTATGAGGCGCTGAGCGGATTTGTAAGGATTTTAGTAAATTTAATGCTATTTTATTTCAGTCAGGGAAACCTTTCTCTAGTCAAATGTCAAACATCAGCAGAATGCAAAGAAAACTTAGTTTTGTTATTTCTCCAAACACTAGAGGAAGAGTTAATTAAAAGATTAAAAAAAAAATCTTCTCCTTCAAAAACAAACACTTTCGGTGTCTTAAAATAGGCAGTGTGCTCTCCCAAAGAAAGTGTCTATTTGGATATGTCATATTTATCCATGAGTTACAAATATGAGAAAGAGCAGAGCACAGACATACTTGTCCTTTGTTTTTATACGGTTTGCCAGCTTTTGTGTGCCTTTCAAGTTACGTGATCAATATGGGAAAGCAGGCAAACACCTCATAGATGAGATGTAAAAGACTTAAAGAGAAAAAAAAAAAGACACTTCTAATCTGAATTCCTTTTGTCAGTACCGTAAGTTAAAGGAAAACTCTCTTTGGGTTATCAAAGATTTTAGATCTGCTAGTGCTCTAGCAATAACTTTGCAGTGATTTATCTGCATTCAGTCTATCTGATAGACTGAAGAGATAGATCATGTGTTTTCTTAATACACATAGGAGTACATAGGGGTGCTTACTTTGTGCTAACGCTTTGAAATTAGAAGTCAACATATGCTTTAATTCTTTAACCACTAATGTAGCTGCTGTGCTGCAGCTTGCTTTCTTTATTGTATTTATTCAAGATTAACACACCTAAGTAGAACTAATGAATTCAGGTAAAAAAATGCTGATAATGATCAAAGACAATCTAAAATTAAGTTTCTTAAAATCTTTGAAGAATTTAACAATGATTGTATTTCTCTTAGATGTCATGATGTGTATAATTTTTTGAGGTACAGAACTTCAGGAACTTATGGGAATATGTATACCGCTCATCCTTATCAAAAGGCATATTAACAGATTAATCAGTGGCCCAATTTGATAAGTGCTCCTGTGTGAAGAACATTTCCTTGAATTAAAAAAAAAGTCTGTTAGCAGAGTTTATATTACATTTCTTGAATAGTTGCCAAAGTTCTGCTAGAATAATTAAAAAGTGTCCTGTGTTCATTATTGTTCGTATGCATGAGTGACAGAAACAGCCATTTGCATTTAATCCCTAAATTGGTTTTGAGAAATGTTTTAAGTATTCTTGTGCCTTCTCTGTCTTATGCTTGTGATTATCTACATGTAAGTGCCGTAGTTTACATCCAGATGAGCTACGTGTCGGTATTAAGCTTTTGAGATGGCCAAAAATAAGTTTGTTTCATCCCTTTTTGTGGGTTGACAGTTATTCATCAAGTAAGCTTGGAAATGTGTTCTGATATATTTTGTTTATGTAGCCATAGCGCTGAGTGCTGATAAATTCTGCATTAAAGTGCATTAGTCTTTCATCACTGTCCGCATGCGTGTCCTTACACGGGAGAGCAAAATGTTCTTGTCGTAGCACTGCTTCTGAGTCCAGCACCCGGAGCTGCTCGGAGGGCTTGTTTGGTCAGGCAGCAAATGCTTTTGATCCTGACTACTGGTGTCCCTGTAATTAGAATTAAGTCAAAATGTCCCCTATCTGGGCCCGATTGGGAAGCTCTGCACTTCCTTACTGCTTGCTACTGTTCGTAATCTTTGTCAAAGTTCAGCTTGAACTGCTTTTGTGCTAATAATTATTGCATTTTACGGCTTGAGGGATTGTGCTCTGAGATTGCAGTTTGTAACCCCCCGTAAGTTATTTCAGTGGCAGTTTATGTAGCTTTAGAAGTCATCATTGGTTTCCAGGTACTTGCTTTTCAAGTCTGATTTTTGTGGAGGCCAAACTACAAACTGATATGTAGAGGCCAAACCTTGTGCCTTCACAAAGACAAATATTTTTTTCATTAGAAGTATTGTTGGGTTTGGCTGTATCATACATGAGGGAATAAATTCATCCCCAAGAGAATGATTGCAAAGGTATATAGGATGCTGATATCTTTTTTTTTTTCATGTCTACATTTATGTGGATAGTAACATCAATACATCTGCCGGTAATTAGGGAATTTAATGCAGCAAAATAATTTCTAATTCTGCTAGTTAGTTCCCATTATTAAGTTGGACACCATAATTTCATCAGCCTGGCTGGAGTTCTTGCTAAGACAGATACTTGAGTTTGAAGCCGCAGGTTGAAAAATAATTTGAGGTTGCTCAAGGTTCTGTGCATAGGCCAGAATTTTGCAGCCTGGACGTGTATGAACTTGGGTGAATTGTGAGGTTGAGGATGTCCTGGCTTGGAAAAGCACCCGTCTTCAGTAAAGGACGAAGCGAAACACCCCAGTTGTAGTCGTGCTAGGTCCCACTGTTTACGAGGCACTCGATAAATTCACCATGTCGTGTTGCCTGCTTGCACTCAGGTCAGGTGGCTGGGTTTTGTTTGATTTTGATCTTGAAATAGTTCTGCCTATGGACAGCGATCAAGGAATTCACGTAGAAATGATTGGAATGG
The DNA here is from genome assembly GCF_003342845.1 of Nothoprocta perdicaria. Taxonomy (NCBI): domain Eukaryota; kingdom Metazoa; phylum Chordata; class Aves; order Tinamiformes; family Tinamidae; genus Nothoprocta; species Nothoprocta perdicaria. The sequence continues at coordinate 646,008 of NW_020455503.1, forward strand.
GGAGAAGGCAGTTGGCTATGTTAAGCTAAAGAATTGAAATTAGCTGGGGACAAATTGTGACAAAGTCAAGGCGCTTACTTTGTTTTTACCTTCCATATAATCTTTAAATGTTGAGGGAAGTAATAATGCCTTAAGTACATGGGTATTTCTTTTTTTTTTTTTTTTACTTTTGGATATTTTACGTTTTGAGAGAGTTGTATCTCGCAGCTTGATCAGGGAACAAAAATCTCTGACTTTATATATGTATCTTGTAATTAAAAATCAGGCGCTGAGCCTTCAGTTTGCTGCACCTACTTGCTGGGGTTTTAATAGTTTCTCTAACAGCTTGAGTCTCTGAAAGGCTATTGGTGTTTATTTTAAAAGTGAATTTTCAAAACATTTTGAAATGTTCTATGGAAAAAAAAATAGACACAAAGCACAGTATTTTCATTGGCTTCCACCTCCATATGAAAGGCTCCTTGTAAAGCAGTAAATGGTCCTCCTGAAATTTTTCTTACCAAATCTGCTCCAAAAGCGCTTGGTGAAGGCTCTTCCACTCACCTCCTGTCCTTCTGGAGCGGGGCGGGTGAAGATGAGCCTGCCTTTCTCTCCCCCGTCGCCGTGATCCCACCAATCTTCCCGCTCCGTGCTGGGCCGAGAGTGAATGACTGCAGGTAGTCTGCCAGGGTCGTGGTCTCTGCAGGCTTACAGAGAGGCAAATGTGATACACACACAGACACACACACACACACACACACACACACACACACACATATATATATATATATGTGTTCACATTGAAATGGGTCATTAGAAGGTGGTGCAGAGTAGAGTAAATTGTAAGTGCGTGAAAAAGAAATCTCAAAAACGGATTTTTTTTAAAAATTATTCAAGTCTTACAAATCTCCAAAATGAATTGCCAAACCCCCTTCTTCTCACAGAAGTTTGTAATCAAAAATTGAAAAAGAAACATTTGTAGAAAATCTATGTTTTAATTCTCGTGCTGTTTGTTCACACGCTCGTGGCCCCGGCTAGGTGGGTAGGGAGGTGTGCAGGCTCCCAAATGCAAAGGGAAATGGAGATGGTCGCAGGCGTGTGTTCTGTGAACTCTCTGTGCTAGTTAGGGTACCTCGTTCCTGCTTATTCCCAAAACAGCCTGTCCCTGGGCATTAGGCTGCACTCCTGAAATTCCCGGCTTGCGGAGAGCGTGGAGAGCAGGCTGGGCTTTGGGCATCTGCAGTGCTGCCAAGCTGCGCATCACCCTGGAGAAAAAGACACAGCCTTTTCTGGAGGACCATGGGTAGCCAGTAGTTCCTCCATGGCTCTGAAATGCACCTCTCTTGCTTCAGCCCCCCGTTTGCCTTTTATATTTTCTAGTGCAAAAGGAAATTTCTTGAAACTGGGATTTTCTCCCTATAATCGCTTTTTGGTCCACTTCTCAGTTCTGAGCATTGTTTTTAAAAATGGTCTCTTGTCTCATGATTAATCTAATCTTCCAGTGTTTCTGAATGGTGTAATTCACTGTTGAGAATAAGGGGTTCTGTTTTGTTTGAGTTTTCCTTGCACTTGCGCTTAAAATGTAGTCAGCCAGCAGCGCCACCAACATAATGAAATGGAAACGTTTGGTTTAAAATAAACAGACAAGTTATTGAAAGTGCTTTCTGGTGATAACTGCAGCTCTTGTGAGCAAACCCTACTGTAACGTCCCTGGGCCTGGCCGCCGGGAGGCAGGGGCTCCCTCACGTCTTGGAAGCCTTCCTGGCGTTCTTGCCTTCTCCCTGTTCCTTGTTCTCTCTGCAGGCGAGATGGGAGTTGCCCTCGCCTAAAATGGTGGGTAGCGTTTCGTAGTGTGCAAACACACACTGGCTCAAAGCTCTTGTGTTTAAGACGCCGAGCAAAGATTGTTACCTTAACAAAACCCCAAACTCCCACTCCTGTGCAATTTGAAAAAATTGTCTTAAAATGCAGTATTTTAAAATTATGAAAAGGATGCTGCTCAGCAAACGCTGAGCATGTAATTTGCTCCTATTGGATGCTATGGTTTCCAATAGAAGAAAAATTACCATCTCCTTTTTCATTTGTGTGGGGTTATCCCTCATATTTTAATATTGGCAGGTTGATAAAAACACATCGTTAGATCCTAGTTTCATCAAAAGATGGATTTGTTTATTTCTGCTGCAAAATGTAGAGAATTTGTTTGATGCACAAGTTCTGTTAACTGGCATGCCAAGAGCTTCGTGTTTTTGTTTAATTGAATGACCACTACAAATGATATCAAAAGAAATTAGCTAACAAGATACTCAGGAGCCCTATTAATTAGCGAGATCTCCTTGAATTGTTAATCCCAACTCCTTATTCTTCAAATTTCGCTGTTTTCACTTGAAAAACTTTGAAGATTATAATTTTTACTCTTTCACTTGTGCTGAAATGTGGTAGAAGAATTTATCTATCCGTGCTTGTGTAAAGTGTGGAAGAACACTTCTAGTCTAGCAAAACCTATCAGTATGGTATCAGTTAAATTTTACTTTTTATATTTTGTTCTCTGACACAAAATCAGCATGTTAATCCTATAAGGAGCTGTTCAATAATAATTACTCCAATAAAAATCTTTACTACATGTTTATCACTGAGTCACTTGCCTGTTTTTTTTTTTTTGTTGTTTTCATCAGACACTTGAAGAGCTGTTTTATTTGCTAGGCACCATATTTAGTTTTTGATGACAATAATGAAATGATGCAGAAGTGCAGAGAGGAAATTATTGCTCGGGAGACATCTAATGAGGTAAAAGAAGGGAATGGGAGATACGTCTGCCTGTGTCTCTGAGTCTCTGCTTAAACGTCTGCCTGTGTCTCTGAGTCTCTGCTTAAACGTCTCTGCTCCATTCTCATAGTTAATATCTATTCTCACAACTCTTAAAAAAAGATTTCAATAGAAAGTGTTTTCAAGCCATAATTAATCTTCACTATGTAGCACTGGTAATCTTTATTCATTACAAGAATGTAACTTTTTCTGCCCAGATTATTTGGGTTATTTTGGGTGTATCTTGGCCATAGGCAGGCATAGGCACATGGTGTGCAGCGAGTTGTTCGTCGGGACCAGCCTTTCCCTAGCGAGCGCCAATGAAACAGGGTATTTTTGCTTTTGTTGGCTTCAAAAAAGTATTTCTCAAACTCAGATTATGGTTTAAAAGAAATTGTTCCTTCTATAAGCATTCTTTATATCACAAACTTCTTATTGTATAATCATACAGGAACCTATTAAGAACTGTACATTAATTTTTATTATGATACTGTTATTATATACAGGGTTTTTAATTTTTGTGTTTTGCATTTGTTTTTATTTTATACACAAATCTGAATATTTTATTTCAGTCTCTGCCTTTGGAACTAGAGCTGAAAATATCTAAGTCATTGCATCAAAACTAAACAAAACAAATGCCCTGTGGTTATTTATTTATTTGTTTATTTATGTGGTGTTGTGTAAATAAAATATCGACTTTTTGTGAGGGAAAAAATAACTATTTCATCTACTCATTCATTCAATGATTTTATCTTTGTGATACAGCTTTTGGGTTAATAGGCTAGATCACCAGTGTAAGGTAAGGACTACTAAGCAGGTTTAATAACAGCGATTTTGGTTTCTCTGGAATTGTAAAAATTGTTCTAAAGAAATTCAATAATTTTGTTGATAAGCAGAAAGAAAACAGTTGCTTTTTTTTTTTTAATTGACGTTTGATCGGTTTTAAAAAAATAGTTACGTATTCATACAGGCAGGTCATTTATTCTCACATGTTTGGTGAGCAGGCGTTAACAAAGTAGGAGCTATCAATCCTACTCTCTTTCCTATTGTTTCCAGCAAAGAAGGAAATAAAGAGAGACTCTGGAATTTGAAAGTATTGACCTTCTGACACGCACACACAGCATGGTCATTGCACTGGCACATAAAGTGCCTTAAGCCACCATAATGGCAAACTGCATTTCTGAAGTTACTGATACGAGAGCCAGCTGGCTGGGGGATGGAGAGCCAACATTGACTCTGCAGCTATTTGCAAGTTTCCACTTTAGAGCCAGACAGCTCCACTTCTAAATTCCCAAACTTACCATTTAGGAATAATGTTGCTTTGTTCGCCTTAGCCAGGGATTTGTGACTGCTACATAGACTTAGTACCGTTTGGTCCCGAGTTCTGTGGTCATTCTTCATAGAGATCTGCTTCACAGAGTAATGTCATTCATCTGCTGGTGGGGGAGGGATGAGAAACTGCAAAGGGACATTCAAATATAGCATTCTTCACGGAAAAGGCACATCCACATTAGCGAGTCGCTAAAGCTTTTTAAAGATGAAGGCTGAGATTTGGATCAAGTCGTTAAAAGCCTGTTCAGAGCCCTGCCTCCAGACTACTTGCGATCTCCTGGATGGGCTCTCCAGGAAAAGATCTGGAAAAGACCTCATATTTTATGTACTGCAGCACCTCTTTTTCCCCCCTCCCCTTTTTGTATTTGTTTGCAGTTACTGCTTCAATACACTTATACATCTTTTTATAGTCCTCTTGGGGCTTAGTTTATTAAAAATTAGTGATCCATCACTAAGCGGGGTACAGTACAAATAATGGTGCTCCCAAAAGAGTGTTTTTGTGCCAAACCAGAAGAAATAATAGGGATACAAAAGCTGCCAAAAAGCGTGTCTCCCAATTGCTAATTAATCAGGCGAAAAAGCACCTCAGCAGCTATAGTTGAATGGGGGACAGTTTATTGTAAATATTGAGTAAGGATGTGTTAAGGGGACGTAGTATCTTTTTGTTTGCACCTGTGTATATTTCTTTTGAAAAAGGAAGCAGAGAAAAATATCAAATGGGTGACTGAACTGGCTGGAATTTCGTTTACATTGATGGCATTGTCAGTGGATAGAGCTCTGCCAAAAAACTCATACTACTTTTGAGCAAAACCCCGTATTTTGCCTGTTATCCCTGTCTACTTTTAAGGTATTGGCTGTTAATAATTAATGGGTTATTAATAGTAAGATCTGTTGCCAATAATGAAGCTTTAGAAAAAAATGCTTTAAAAGCCAGCCTTGTCAGTAATTTGGTTTACAAGGTATGGGAGAGAAAGAACCATTGCTGTGAATATCTGGTATCCAGAGCTGCCACTCACTTCTGGCACAGCTCCCATCATAGTTGCTGTGCCCATAATTAAACGCCTGTCATTAGTGTATTTTTCCATAACATTTACAATAGAAAAGGCAAGGGGTCCTTGCAGAGCTATGGCTGTCAGGGGAACAATAAAAACTAATTACACACACTGCTGTCACCATTGTCAGCTCTGCTTTTGGGGGGAAAGAACATGGAAAGTGTGTGCCTAATAATTATATATATAAAATTATATACATACAATACCCAATTGGGGAAACTCAGTCACAGTGAAGTGACATTTACTTGGAAGTTTATTATTCCTGCCTTCAAAAGGCCTTAATTCTAGGGTTTTATTTTTCCCTTCACTTCCACCAGAGTTGCTCGCACTTTTCCCTTTGCGTTTCCCTCACTTTTCCCTTTCTCTCTCCGTTGCATGCTTTCTGGTGAACTGAGGTTTCCGATAAAATTGCAAGGATCAAAGCTGGTGTTTGCCTGTATTTATTAAGTGAGTGCAAACCATCCCATCCTTTGTATGCTTTTGCCTGTGTCCCACATAGTAAGCTCGATGAAGAGGCTGTGTGGAAGCAGCCAGCTCCTTCAGATTAGTATGTGCATGCACCTTTTTTTTCTGCTTTCTGCCTAAAAGTCGCTGACATCGAGAGGAGTTGGTAGGTGCTAAGCGGTGATGTTTGGGACTGTTGGAGGAGTGAAAGTGGAAAAAGGAAATGGCTTTGCCATCAGCAGGCTCAAGAGTGATACTGCTATATATGATAACAGAGATTGGCAAGACTGCCTATGCACCGTATACTGTTTATGAAAATTTCATGTATGCTGAAAAAAATCGTAGATTTGAGGCAGTGAAAGTGAAGTTCATCAGATATAGTAGTACAAAGGCTAGAATAACCAGTATGTATTTTCCAGAGCATTATACTGCTCTGCCCCAGATAAGACACTCTTTAAGGACCAGATGGATCGTGTGAATGTGCAAATATGATAGAGCTGCTTCTTCATGGTAATAATTAAAACACTGTGTTGAGGAAAACGTGGGCTTCTGCTTTGTCACAGAACACTACTTCTTGCAAATATAAATCATTTAATATATCAACAATGATATTTGTTACCTGATTACTAAAACGATAAGCAAGGATTCTTGTCCTGTGGCCTGTATGGTACATTTTGATTGCTAAGAAAGCAGATTGACTTTAAGCATTTCATTTAATGGTGTTTCAGGTATTAATTTGTTGCTGATTTCCAATGGACTTGCTGATGCCTAGTGGCTATGAGATACAATATAATGAGAAGAAGATACAACTTAAAGGCTATGGAGTGTGCGTTTAATTTGAAAAGACAGATGTTCATGAAATAAATCTTTTTTTCCTTAAAATCTGAGCACTATAAAAATATTAAATCCTTAATTTTTAATTATAATTCTTAAACTGTGTCCATCATGCATATTTTGAAGTCTCATCATGCTTTGTAGTCTTTGTATTGGTAGATGTGATTGCAGAATATTGGGCCTAATTTAGTGTTGTTTGTATTTGTAGCAAATTGCCCTAAAGTTCCCAGAAATCTCAAAAATTTTTATTTGAAGTTGATTTTATTTATTTCAAAAAATTCTGTAAATTTTCAATAGCCTCACTATGCTGAGTTCATGAACCTTTTAAAAAGATGCATATATAGTGTTATTGTAGAGCATATGTCTTAAACAGGCTCCAGACAAGCTCTATTTACAAAAATAGCAGGAATACTTCCTGCAGAGAATATCGTTTTGTAACATGCTTAATAGCATAATTCTCATTTAAAAATATGAAGTAAAATCAGTCTCTTAACACATGCTACAGAAGTTGTATTGCAGATAGGTTATTTCCTTCACTGGCAAAGTTCTGTACATTTACTGAGGGTTTTGAGAATGCAGTGAAACTCTTCATCAAAATAAACCAAAATGAAAACAATATTGATACTTCCAGTATCTTTAATCAAGGTGGTATGAAATTTCTCATTAAGGTTAAGATTCACATTAGCATAACAAGCAACAGTCTAGGTGAAGAAGGAAAATTAATTAGAGAGGTAGATCCTGCTTGTTTTTCATTATAACATGGTTGGTTATTCACTGCATTTGAATCCAAGCGAACCCTTTCTCTGTATCTGAATTATACAAAACTTACTTGCTGGGAGCGCTTGATGAAGCAAATCTCCATATTTGCTGTTTCTAGAGCAAAGCATGATAGTTTGCTCTTTTCTTTTTCTTTCTTTTTTTTTTTTTTTTAAAGAAAGGTTTTATGATTTACAGCATCCCTCAAATCTTACTTTTTCAGACTCTGTCTCTGACTGAACAACATTTATAATTTACTTTAAAAAAAAACTCAGTTTTTTGATTTTCATAGCAGCTGTCTTCATTTACTGCTGATAAAATGGTTGATTTTGGAACAAAATATTTGGAAGAGATTCATAAGCACTTCATTTTAGGTGTAGAATTTTAAAGTTTTTATTCACTTTTGCCTTAGTAACTTCTTTGAATAAATCAGAGTGTTGCAGTGCTTAGTGAGGACTTGCATGGTGCTCTTTTGTTCTCATTTAGGAAGCAAGGAAAGATTGCATCTGCTTTGATTTTTTTTGTGGTTATTTTCTTCAGAAAACTAGTACAGTGGATACCTCCAAGACTTGATTTTTAGATTAGAATCAGTATTAAATAGATTTAACCTAATCTTCATGAATTATTTGTTTTCTTTTATATTTGAGAAGATGTTCTCTTAAGACAAAATGTCCTCTGCTTTGCACATGTTAATCAAAATGACAGGGACAAAGCAAGCCTTGGGAGTTTCACAGTCCCCAAAGTGTGATGAGGTACCTGCTAGAAGTAGTTCTTTGGTTTTAGATTAAATGTACTGGAGATTAGTGCTATTTCCTGTGATTTCTGTTAGAGCTTAGTGCTGTAAATGTTTTGGGCTTGAGAAATGATCCCAATTCAAATTTATCAGTTTGGAAGATAACCTGTCCTGCACTATCTACTTCCTGGTGCCTGTCACTGCAGTAATATTATTGTTTAAATAATATTGCATGAAATTCCCCTTGAGTTTATTGGATCTTGGAGGAGGTCCTAATCTTTATTTTGGAAGTTCAGAAGGAATTGAGGTAAGTATCAACTGTTAAGTGGATGGTTCTTCATTGTACCTCATTCTCTTCTATTCCTTTCTGAATTTCAAAAACATTATTAGTAATGGTAAAGTATTTTAAAAAGTAGAACATAACGAAAGCTCTCCAGAGAGATTTACCATGTATTTGTCATTTACCACTTTGCAAAGTCCGTTTTATCTTTCCATTGATAATTACTGTGTTTTTTTTTCTGTGTAAAATTTTGATTCTATCTTAGCTATGTTTTGGATTACTTATTTATTAAATTTTTTATATCTGCTTACTTATTAAGGTTCAATGTAACATTTCCTTAAAATTCTCACACAGAATATGGACTTGGCAGACTGTAATATGAAAAGTGGGTAGGAGAATTTTTTTTATAAGCTGATTCTGATGTAAAGGAGCCTCCACTTCTTTGCTGAGCGCTAGGAAGCTTCATGGCTTTCTTCTTTTGAACTCCGTTGGAAAAGCTGCTCGCTTGCAGCATTTTTCAGGAATTCTCAGTCTTATCTTTTGCAGATGTATTTGTGTTTTCCTTTAATTGTACTTATTTATGTTTTTTTTTTTTCTTTATCTTGGGTGCTTACAAGCCTTTGTTTTTCCTTGAAAATGAGAAAACTGGAATGGAAGGCAGTGAGGAATCCTGTTTGTTAGCAAATTCTAAAAATCAAACAGATGCCTTAAGTAAAAAACTGCAACATTCTCAAACAAATCAGCTCCCAAAATTAAACCACTGTGCATTTAAAACTGAATCAGTATGGGGAAAAGGTAGCGATTTGCTGTTGTACGCCCTTTTACTTCAGGGCTGACATAAACCAGAGTTTTCAAAAGATCCCGACACTTCTGAAGTTAAAGCTGTAATTTCTCCTGTTTAAGCAGTGGCTTGTCAGATTCTTTGACTCAAAACTTTCAGTAAAAAGCAAATATAGGAAAACATGTTCAGACAAGATGCCAGCCATTCTAACAGCAACAAAAAATCATACAGTTGCCTTCCAGTTTGAGCAGGTAAATGATTGTTGTCAATCTGGTTGTACTTTACCCTCAAAAATGCTTTTTTTTTTTTTTTTTTTTTTTTTGGGTATGTGGGTGGTTAGAGGGTAGGAAGTGAAGAAGACGAGTAAGAAGGGTTGAGCTTGTATAAATGAAAATCTGAATTTTCCACTAGCACTTTTCATTTGGTCGTGTTATTTTTATTGCAGTCCTACAAATTTCTGGAAATGTTCTTCAAGAGAAGAATTATTGGAGTATATTAAAATACCCTCAGTACTTACAAAAATGCTATTTAAAAACATTTCATTGTACTTCTGCGATGTGTGAAGTTAAATGTTTGTGCTGATAACAACTTCTTACATTTGACTTGGGTATTTAATGTGAAAAATGTGAATTCCTCACCCTTTTTCTGTCTTCTCTTGATGACCTGAAAGTGTGTTTTTGCTGGTGCTTTTCGTACACCAGAAAGTCGTATCCCTCCGTGCTGTGAGTGGCTGTGCTGTAACCCAGGTGCTGCAAAGAGAAGAACAGCAGCTTTAAATAGTTGATGGGGTGAATGTTGTTGCACGTTGGCTACTTTAAGCGGATGTGCGTAGAGTAGATTTGCTGTCTGATGCATGATTTTCAAACTGGGTAGTATTAGGGGAAAGATGACTTTCCTAGCTATAAATGGTTAGTTATCCCGTAGGGTAACTTCTCGAGGGTTCCCTACTGGTGAGTCCTGCTTGGAAGGAGCCCTAAGCAGGTGGCTCTGAAGAGCAGCAAATATTGACTGGGTCTCTGGGGCGAGCGTGGCCCTAAGCTGCCCCGCTGACTTGAAAGGCTCCTTTTGTTCCCCCTGCAGCGCTCCATAGGCAGGGCTGAGGCGCACGCAGGCCACAGGGAGGGAGAGGAGAAGGGCAGGGGGAGAGGAAACGGGAGCGCGGCTGAGCACCCAACTGCTCCCTGCAGACGAAGGGGAGAGCCCAGCAGAAAAAGGAGCGACAGCTTGCTGGGGGCTACAGAAAGCCTTGCCAAAGTGCAGCGGCCTGCACGGTCGCTCTCTGTCTATGTGGGGTGTTGGATGTGTGGGGGAAGGCGACAAGAAGCGACACCCGCCTTTGCCTTCTGAGAGCAGCTGCTGCTAGGGGTGCTCTAGTGTCCTGTGAACAGCTAAGCAGTGAGCGTGGTTCCTGGGCAGCTCCCTTCCCTGCTCTGGAGATGTATAAAGTATTTTGGAGAGTTCAATCGCTGCTGTTCCGTTGCGCGTAGCTATTGCCTTGGCTGTGCAGGAAGGAGGGTGAGATGCAGGGGATGCAGTTTAATTAGGCCACGGCTTTTTATTAACTCATTTGGGAACACTGCTTGGCAACAAAGCACAGCCTGCAGATCGCTGAGCTTTCCTAGACCAGACCTTCCTCGCTGGGGAGGCTTCTGCCAAACAGTGATGGGGAATGAACAGAGGGGAGTGATGGAGCCCCCTCTAAGGCCAGGCAGGGAGCTGGTTCAGCTGTTAGGAGCCTCCTGTTCTTTTCTGTTTTCCTTAAGTTTTCAGGATCTATCAGTTCTTTATAGGATTAGAACCTGCATTGGATGGATGGGTAATGCTGCCAATTACATTAAGCTCACCTGAATATAATCTCTCTGTGCATATAGATCGCTGACTTGCTGTGATGAAAGTGGAATTCATCTCACCAGGCTTCCTAACTCCCTCCTTCCCCCAGGAAAAAGGAGGGGAAAAAAAAAAAAAAGCCTTCGAAGAAAAACATGATTAGCTTTGTACCTGCTGCCAGTCTAAAAAATTGCTCCTGCTCTGATTCATTTCTGCTTCTAGATAGGAGCTTCTCCAACGTGGTGAGGGAGATCTGTCGCATTCATTTCACACTGGTCAGCTGTCCTCATCCCTTTCACTTGTATTTTGTCTCAGTTATGTTCTTCATCCCCTCCTGTCCTTCAACCCAGATGACATAAGGAAACTTCAAAGGAGCCATGACCTCCTTTTATTCCTATTGGCGAGACAAAGCCATCCCCTCTGCGTTTAAGATTAGGGAAATGGCAGTGTATCTATCTCATTATTGTAAAGCATATTGGGATCTTTTGAATATGAAAGGAGCTGTATGAAAGCAAATTCTATTTACACCCTGCAGATGAGAATAGGATTCATCTTGTTTCTGCACTAGCCCTTTATTTAGGAAGAAGTGCTTGACACCACGCTGATAGGAATGAGTTTGCGCTGTGCTCTCTAGCAGCACAGGAGCAGCAAGCTCGTGCTTCAGAGCGGGCGAGAGAATTAGCTGAACAGGGATAGGAATGAGCAAAAATGTGAGAGTACTTTTGGTAGGAAACTTCAAGTATGGTACTGTCTGTCTATTTCAAAACCAGGAAAAAAAAAAAAAGGACATTTGATAAATAATTAGCTAGCATGTTGTTGCAAATTACTGTGGATGGATGTGATCAAATTTTAGGCAACCAGGATTTTTGGTTTCACTAGAGATAGCTATTTTGGCGTGTAGGAATACTTAGGGATATAAAGACTGCTTTTCAGATTTAACTATGTAGGATTTTTCTTTCCCCATAAGTATTTTTTTTTTCTAATGTAAAACTGACACTATGTAAATATTATGTGTTCTGGTTTCCAGATCTTGTTCAAGTTTCTTTTTCTGTTCTGAGGTCAGAATACATAAATGAGGCATCGGTAGATAGGATACAAAATAGAGGAGTTCGTTTTTTTCTGTCTTGGAGTTTGAACCAATGTCTGGAAAATATGCTTTACTGAAAATCTCTGCATTACAAAGATCAGCTTGCATCATTAGAAAGAATTTTGTGCCTGTCTCAAATGCAGAGTGACTTTTAATAAAACCAGTATGAGGAAACAAAGTAAATAGACTCTTCTAGGCCACTATTTGTATTTGTATTTTTATTTATATTTAATTCTTACGTATATAGAATGAAGGATATATATACACAGACACACACACACAAATAAACAATAATATATAGGCATATATATATATCCTTTCCTTTTTTTTTTTTTTTTTTTTTGGCTTCTTTATTTTTCACCTAACAGAAATTTAATGTTATAATTGGTATCTTGCAGGAAAAGTCGAGAAATTCAGAGTTACTACTTTTGCAACAAAAAGCATGAACCATAAGATTTTCTTTTAACCTTAAGCTTGTGTTTATGGACTGACTTTTCTTTCTACAGTGCAATATGCTGTGCGGCCAGGCTACAGATGCTGTGAAATTATATAATTTAAGATCTTTGGTTTTGTGCAGGTATAGTATCCAAACAAATGTCTCCTACTGCACTTACATATATGAGTTTTCTCTTCAGCTGTTTTCTTGATTAGGAAGAGTGTTTTTTGACACCTTTATTGCTGTGTTCTAGTATCACAGCGCCATCACTCATCATAAATAAGATATTTGGTATATGTTGTATTTCACATGAAAGCAGCATTATTTGCCTGCTTGTGCAGATATTCATTTACAGGTATGTATGTACACACTTATTTGTGGCAGTTTTTGTGCAGCTTCATGGCCTGATCCAATGGAGTGATTTTTTTTTTAGGAAATTTTGAGCGGGAGAACACATAGGTCCCACTCAGTCGGCAGTGGGAGTAAATATACACTAGTCATTCTCTTTGATAAACCATCGTTTGGATTGGAAAACAACATATTGTCAGACAGTGGTACTTGAGACAATAATTTTTTTTTCTTGACAATCTCGTACTGATCTTTCATGGTTTTATTTCAGTTACAAAGAGAGGATAATTTAGGGGAAATGTAGCACAAATATGTGGGTGTATTTTTAAATTATGATATGTTTCAATTATTCTTGGGAAATAACTGGATTTCCTGCTTTTACTCATGCTGCGGAGAATATACATGGTATATTTACACCAGTGGAAAAAAAAGCAAATCTTGCAGAAGTTTTCTGCATGCTCATGAGAGTGCCTGTTACCCACCTGGTTCATAAGGGTCCCTTATAGCCTATAGCTGCTTATCTTTACTGTAAGTTAAGAATATTGTAATTTTTGTAAACAGAATACAATGTTAGTTACAAGTTGAAATCATCCTTAAAATGTAAATATGTAGAGCAGAATGGCCACCATTTAATACAAGTTTTCATTCCTAAAAACTGTAGTAGTTCTGTCTCATGGAATAGCAGAATTGGGCCAGTCTTAAAATTAGGTTTCTCCTTGTGGTGCAGTGCAAATTTCCTCAGTGCAAATTTCTGCAGACACAATTTATCTGCACTTTGGTTTAATAAAAATGATCTGCCTTGAAATATTTACGTTCATATGTGAGAGATACACACAAATTTTGGTCATATAAAAAAAAAAAAGAAGTTTTGAAATCCCAATCTAATATTTGTAAAGAAAATTGTTCAAAGCACACATACATTGTAGCAGTTTCCTTAGAAAAGTGTGAAATTGTAGAAGGCTGGTTTTATTTATCTTAAGATATTGTGATATTGTATTCTTAGGTTGTTTAGTATTTACAAAAAAAATGCAATTTCCAGGTAGAGAGATGGAATGTAATTTTATTTTTTGGACTTTAGATGGTGAGTTAACATTCATAGTGGTTGAAAAATAAATAAATGTAATGGTGTTCAACCTTATGATGCAGAATTTTTAAATTCTGATCTGTAGATTTGTTTTCTTTGAAAGCCCTGTGTAAACTATTGTCGTTTTGGTAGTAATACACCAGCGTTTTGAGTGCATTTCTTACACTAAGCCTGGAGTAACTGATCTTTGATTATCCAACTATTCATTTTTTCCGAGCCTCTGTTTTTCAGGTAGGTGTTCAGTAATGTCTTTTCAACAGCTTGTCTAAATAATTGTTGAAATGAGAGAAAGCCTTCACTTGGCGAATTATAAAACACACACGCAAAAATCCCTGCACTTTGGAAGGGTTAATGCTTTTCACGAAGGTTAATAGAAAATAAAGAAGTGTAGCAATGTAGTGTTTGTCTGAAGAATTTGAGCCAAGGTGTCTATTTATCTCTAATGGAGGATGACAACGAAGGATTTAAGAAGTCACCCCGCTTATTGTCTTCAACACAAAAACCTTCCGCCTGCATCTTTCAACTTGCTTCACCACTTCTGAAGGAGCCATGGGCAAACTGCTGAATTTTTATTAATCAGCTTAACCTAATGAGATGAAAAGACCCTTTTGGAATTACAGGGAGAGAGACATGCACATAGAGCGAAAGCTGTTTTTCAAATGCTTTCACATCTAGAAATTTTTCTTCCCTCGTTGGCAAGAGACCGACCTCTGTTCTGCGTCTGGCTCCCTCATGTACCTTCCCTTTCCTGATTTTAGCCTTTCTGCGAGCATCTGCTCATGAGGTGTCTTCCCCCTCGCTCCCCCCATGCCAGGGGCCCGTGTAAAGGAGACTTAATGAGAGTTTGGGGTGGAAATACCTTTGGGAACTGAGGCAAGAAAGCCTAAGCTTCTTGCTAAAACGGGACTCTTCTGATGGGCGCCCTGTTTGGATAACTTGCCTCTTCTAAATTCTTCTTCCCTTGCCTCCCTCCCCCCAGCTCCCTCTGCTTTTCTCTCTCTTGTCGAGCCCACTTCATAAACGGTAGCAGCTGGAGATCTTTTTAGTGGCATTCAGGGATTACTGCCCTTCAGGATTTTAATAAGCCCTACTGCCTGAAATGCCTGTGCGGGTGCTCTCCGAGACAATTACCATTCAGGACTGGGATTGAGGGCCCTTCATGGCCCAGATGGCCCCGGCTCTGCGCGCGGGCAGATAGCATTCCCCAAACAACAGATCACTGGAGCAAAGAGAGCGGCGTTTTGTGTGGGGTAGCACGGGCAGTGCGGAGAGGGAGAAAGGGAAGGGAATCGAGGGGGTTCTATCACTTCCCAGCTAATCAAAGCGAAGTTTGCTCATCCTCCTATACATAACTGGATTTAAACTGTGACCTCTTCAGAAGCGCAATTTGAGGTTACATATCCCTATTCACTGTAAGGCAGCTGCAGTTTGTCATTTAGAAGCACAATACCCCTGATAATGAGGAGTGTTTTTTAGCAGCCCCAGAGAAGGAAAAAAACTTGCCAAGACCTAGAATGAGGTCCCTTCTTACTTGAGCACTGGGAACAGGAAAAAAAAAAACAAAAAAAAAACAATGCAGTTTGAGGGGATACATTGAGCTGTAGGCATTTGGTGGGAAAGACTGGAAGTTGCAGCTCATTTAGAGAGGGCAAACTTTCAGCCAGGAGGAATCGGGCACTTGGGTTTGTTTCTGCCTGCAGCATGGCATGGTTTCTGGTAGTGCATGGGAATGAAGGGCTGGGCTTCTTAAGAAACCTGCTGCTTGGCTGAGCTTTGAGCCCCGAAATGAGAAATGCAGAGTTCACGAGAGAGGGTTTTGGGTTGCTTTTGCCGTGAGCGCTCGTTTGTGACCAAGTGGAAGAGGCTATAGACCTAATTTCACCAAAGCCCTAGCTTTTTGGTCCTGCAATCCTGTGCAAAGGGTGGGAAATGTTGGCTTATTAGCTGAACAGCTGTTCTCTGTCTGGATGGACAGACATTAATTTTTTAATCCTTGGACCCCTGATGGCAGAAAAACCCATTTGTGCCTCTTCAGATTAAGGTTAATATTTGTGATACAGAGCTCAGTTACTGCCCACTTGCTTTTGACTTGGGCAATGAATACTTCATTCTTTTAAATCACATTTAATAGGAAAATAAAATGCATCATGTCATAAAGGAGAGAAATTGCCTTAAATAGAAAGCATGCAGCTGGACTGTCTTATGGCTGAACAGTTTGGATGAATGGGACTAATTCTGTAGTTATTGATCTTGAGGCTTCTCCCATACCCCAGTAAGCTGTAGCAAGTTAATTTGTGGAGCTGTTGAAACTCCAAAGTTTAAAAAGATTAGTTGATTGCTTTTCTAGGAAAATAATAAATATGAATTGGTGGTAGGATTTTGCATGGCTGATGTATATGTAAATAGTTCTACTTCATAAACGGTTGGTTTAAAATAATTACTCCAAAAGGAAAACAAGATGGTAATTTCTTACTCTTGAGGGCATGGAGCTGGCTATGGCCAGGAGAGAGGACCTCCTGTATGTATTGACACTACTGAATTTGCCCTCCTTACCCTCAATATTCAGCTGTAGTTGTTTCTTAAAGTAGTTATACTGAGCTCTAGTGAGATGGCTAAGAACTCTTTTATAACAGGAGCAGGGATACAGAAAGACAGCTCACCTCAGGGTACTGATGTTTCATTAGCCTTTTTCAAACTGATAAGTAAGCATGCTTGTTTGAATATACTCCCCTTCTGAAAGTCTGAAAGTAAGTGAACAGTTTTGTTCTCTCCTGAAGTCTGGTCAGTGGGATAACAACATTACACACAAATAAATAAAACTTTTCTAAATTTGAAAAGACTTTTGTAGTGGAAGCTGATTGCTGAAATGCTAACAACTGGTATGAATTGCCAAGTGAACTAGTCGATGTCAAGTGTGCTGCAATTTCTAAATGTTACTGGTACTGGAAGAAATTCTGCTTGCTGTGCCTTTGTGAGGTGACTCCCTGAAGTGATTGCAGTGATGATTAAACCGTGAGTAAGGTGAGTAAACTTTGGCCAGTGTTAGGAAATACTATTTTACCACATACTGTATTTGAGCCCTCCAGTTCATCTTAGATGAGATACAGCATTGTAAATTAGGTTAACTTACATTGAAGCTTGAGTCTTCCATTCCATTTGAATTGATAAAACTGAAAAAAACTTGAGCTGCTGACTGTAGGTGTGCATATATAAAAGGTACTTAAATACTTATATATGTAAAGTCAGTGATATGGTCTGACACTTCTGACTGCATCCCAGATACACATTGGTGCATTGCAGCTATGGGTTGTGGGATATATCATTTCTTGCTGGAATATCTAGGCTTTTGATTTTGTAATAAAGTTGCTTAATATTACTTATAATGGATATTATACTCTTTAGGTGAATTGGTACGTTGAACAGATTGTCCTAGGGCTGGATGAATATGAGACTGTATTAATAGTGTTATGATGAATCAGGCTAAAACTTTGGATAATATATATAGAAATATTTATAACATTGGTACACTGTTTGCAGCAATGTATAGCATTAGACTTTGTGTTACAGACCTTTGTTTTTGATGAACACATTGAATCATTTCACAATACTCCAGTATATGCGGTATATGTCAGGAATGCTACATTTTCACAGTGGCTTCTGGTCTGTAAGTTCATTTAAGTGCTGTGTTTGTCTCCTTATCAACTAATTAGAATTTGTGCATTTTTCCTCATTAATAATATATGCCATGAGATACATGATTGGATCCAAATGTCACAAAGATTTGAAAAAAAAATAGTTTTCTTTCATTTAACAGCAATGCTGAATGTCCTTCTATGTGTTATTGTGTGCTCCTGAATAATTGCAGAAATCAATTTGAAAATGATTTGCAGTAGGTTGAGATCATCTGGATAAAATAAAATCAGGAAAAAAAAAAGTTGATAAGCATTACCATAATCTGTGGGTAATATTCATGAAATTTAACTAGCAGTTTTGAATTTTCTTTTGGAGGAAGTAATAGCTTAATACTCTAATGCAAATTATTTAAAATGTTTTTCCTCCAGTCACTGTTCTGTTAACTACACAATGACACTGTGGAAGTACTAAAATATTACTAGGTAATTTTACTGCAGAACTTCTAAAATTTTTGGACTTTTGTGTCTTTAATAAGGTCTGTAGTTTTTATCTTTCTGATAGCAGAGAAGGGTGTTGCTTTCTGTCTGTCTCAGTGAGCATGTCCAGACCATGCTGTTCAAAGTGCTGTCCTGCCACATAATCCGATATGCTGTAAATGGCTGATATATTTAGGTGTTCCTTTAGTGAAATGAGATGATAATGTTAGTCTCAGTATGTGGGAAAATTAAGGGGATCCTAAAAATACAGTAGAATTCAGTAGTTAAAGCAGCAGTCGTTTTCAAAGGCTTTAGAGATGTAGTTCCCCAGTTTTAAATTACAGTGGGTTTGTGCGAATAACAGTGTTTTTCCATTTTATGAATGCAATCCATTTTCCTCATTAAAAAAAAAAAGAAACTAATTTTTAATTACACGTAGAAAGGCAGAGGGGGAAACTGTTTCAACGACTTCAGAAGAGCAGAGGTTCCCTGATACAACCAGTTCAGGCCCTTGATATTGGACTTGGTCATGCATCCTTGAACAAAAGGCTCTTAATTGGTGTTTATTCACTCCAAGAGTCCCAAATAGTAAACAGGAATAAAAGTGTTCAGAAGTGTCTGCACGTCATTTCCTCACAACTTGCCATGACTCCCTGGTGCTTCTGGTTTTGTCGGATTATTAGTCTGTGAAGGAAGAGATAAAGCATTTCCTTGTATTGAATTTGAGCACGCTCTGTGCTTTGGGCTGAATGAAATATTAAAGGCTGTTTGCGATCTCACAGATGAGCAGGGCAGGCAAAGTTTCGCACGCACATGGCAGGGGGAGCAGGGGGAATGAGGGCGAGACATCATAGATTCCTGAATTCAGGTGATTTGTTCATGGTTGCTAGTAGTATTTCATGGTTGTGAGTAGAAGTATACTACTGCTAACTACTACTGCTAGTACTAGTATACAACAAGAAGGTCCCACCTTCCTGGTTTTAAGTAACTAATTTTAGTTATTTTTGCAAGCATCTGTAAACCACGGAATGTAATTCCTCCATTAACTGCAGCTCCTTAAACCATTAAGTAAGTACAGTAAACTTAGTAACTGTGATGAACTCTCCCCATCTAGCAGTGCTGACACAGGAGAGCCTGCGAGAGGTGCCCTGCGGAGGAGGGGACATGGGCATTTTCCTCCCGCCACATCGATTGAGCAGCTTAATTGCAGTTGGGAAGGAAGGCAATCAATGATGGAGTGCACTAAGGGAAGCAAAACAGATTGGGATACCATGAGGTGGATAAAACACAAAGGGTTGAGTGCATCGTCTTTCCTTATTTTGAATTTTTGTAAGTATGTGTGGTTTTTATAAATGCTCACATAACAACCTACTGTCATGACATACACCCACATGTGGCCAGTCCAAGAAGGATTTCCGTAGTGTTGACTAACCCGTTTAATACTGTATAATACTTCGCAAATGATAGTTGTCCTGTAGAGAGATTTTGTCCGTGGCAATCCTTCCCAATGAAAATTGCCTTACACACTGGCTCACCGCTGAGACCTCTCATTCCATGGATGGCTGGTTTCGTGAGTTTGGCCTTATCTGTCAGGCTGTCTGTGTGCAGCTGAACTGAGATGTATCTATATTACTTAATGAGAAACTTTGTCTTAAGTATAGGGAACTCTCCCACTATGCGGCTGTCAGTTACCTGCGGCTTAAAATCCATCATAATTGCCATGTCTATAAAATGCCTCTCATTATGGCGCGTAAAATGCCTGGCTGCAAAGAACTGCTGTGTGAACATTGTTTGCTGCATAAAATAAAACTCCTGGGTAAAAAATAAATAAATAGGCATTATACTTGGTTTCATTCCTGTGTTTTTGATGAAGGATATCTCCAAGTCGCCTGGCTGTGGTACAGCTGCATTTTAATGCTGTCAGTCTGCACTGCAGAGGAACTTAGTGGCACTACTGCAGTCTTAGGAGCCCTTCCAGTCTATTACGAATAAATGTGCTGGCCCTGGGGAAAGCAGTACACAAGGAGTTAAGCCAGGCTGTTTGCAGGAGATCAATACTGGGAAAACATGCAGTAAGACCCTAGTAACCTTCTAAAGAAGTTGGCTTTGAAATATTCATACAACAATAAAGGTGCAAATCCCCCTTCTTATTTGAAGGGAACTTAGCAAGGATGCACCTAACAGGAGGAAATATGAAAATGCTTTTCCTCAATTTCCAACGGTTAGCTCAAAGCAAGTAATGAAATCATTTCAGAAAATAACTGCATGATTATTTATTGACTTTGGCCACATTGATTTGCTAAATCATATGGATGCTATTAAGGGTTGCTGTTTTAAGCAACAACACCCGCTGCCCCCCCTTCACCCTTTTCTTTAAATTGACATGGTCAAATCCCAGTACATTTTTGAAACCACACTCTTAGAGAGCGTGTATTTCAGTGCTACGTGTAACGGTTTCTTATTTCTTACTCCTGTCCCCATGGCCCTCCCCACCCTTTGCGTTTGGAGTCTGTCTGTGTAGCATGACCCCCATCTCACTTGCGAAACCATGAGCTGTATTATTGTATATGTGCTTTTTGTTCAAAACTCATTTAACTGGAGCGTGGACTATGTTTTTCAAGTGGAAACGTTCCATGTATCCCATATTACAATGTCAAATTATTAGTGGATTTTCAAAGCAAACAAAAAATGTAATTTAAAGCCATCTCTCTCAACTGCATGTTATTATAAAGATTCCCTGGTTGTTTTATAATAACATGTGCTGGAGCTATCCCACATCTTATTACTGTGAACAACTGGTGACAGAAATGCTGAATCATGCAAGTGATATTTTAGCAAACATGAGGCATACTTAAGCTAATCCAGCGGTATTTGACTTGTTCCTTAGCTGGCCCTCAGCTTCTCCAAGCAAGGGCCTGTCTAGAGCTTTACCCATGTGTTTTGAAGGCGGTATGGAGGGCTGGTGCTGTTTGGGAGGTAGCTCAGACTTGCATATTGCAAACAAAAGGGAAGCAGTCTGCCGAACAGAAGTTGGAAAATGTGATATGTGTGGCTAAGTGGCGACAGAAGTGTACCGAAAGGCCTAGCAGAGGAAAATGCGCTTTGTGTTGTTAATAGTACAAAATCAATTTTTCCAATATGCTGCTCCTTACAGAAGCAGGTTTCTCTTCCACTCTTAAATAGCCTAAGGTTGTTTTATAGCACCTTTTATAACTTGAACATTGCATTCTCCGCCTGAAGACCCATTTTTAACCTTTCCTTTGAATGAGTTAGAGGTGAGGGAGGCTGTGCGCCTGAGATGCAAACAGGGCTTGCCAAAATCTCCAGACCGTGGATTTGGAAACTCAAAGAGTTTCAGTAGCCTATGACTCTTAATGATTCTTTTTTCCAATTAAATACTTTTTTTTTTTTTTTTTAAACTGTCTTTAGACCGATGGCAGGCTGAATTATACAGCAGCCCTCCCCACCCTCCTGCAGGGGAGTTGTCAATATGTTAAAAAGCGGAGCCTTCCCCGGGCTCCGTCGCATCCCGCCAGCCTCATATCACTGGTCGAAGCGACATGGCACGCAGGTGTTTAAATTATTTACACTCATAATCGGCCTTTATGTTACACTGCTGAGCCAGGCCTCTGTTATTCTAGTGCATAATTGATGGTGCTCAGTAGTGGAAAAGTTAGGAAAGCAGAAGTAACGCGATGCGAAAGTGCCGGGAGGCCGCGGCAGGGCCTCGCGGGGCCGCGGCGCAGGCCTCGCTCCCCGCGGCGGCGCCTGCAGCTGCTGCCGGCCCCCGCGCTGCACGGTCCCTCAGCCAGCACTTGGAAGCCGCAGCCGGACCGCCCCGCAAAGCGTGCGGAGCAATCAGAAGTTGGGATTTCCGGAGAGCGGTCGTTGGCAGTGAATTTTGCGTGGCTTTGGATGGAGTGCTGACCGGTGTCGGTGCATTTTATGGCGAAAGGGCCTTAATGCTGTGCTCGTTCTAACACAGGGAAGTGCACTGGCTGGTATATTCTGTAGAGGCTGCAGACCTCCCAAAGTATTGATGATTTTATGTTAGCACAGGAATCTCTGACACACAAAAATAATGCACACATTGCCAGATTTTGGAATAGCATTTACTGTATTTTGGTTACCACGAATGGATATTACTACAATACAAGTTGCATCCAAATACTTAAAATTAGAATTTATGGTATTTTCAAATGTTCCTGCTAATGTGTAAGAAATGTAATATCTTCTTGCAAACATAAATATTGAGATCTTTCCTAAGGAATTTAATTGACTTGCAAATATGGAGTCATAATTTTTTTTTTCTGTCCTTCTTTCCCCTCTTTCTTTTGAATTTTATTTTAAGGCAGCAATTTTATTTTTCCAATTCTCAAGCATGCTACATGTATGTGTTTTTACAGTAATGCTCCTCACAATGAGATCCGACAGAGTAGGAAGCATTAGTTTTCCAATATGAAAAGACAACCCACCCTTATCACTAAAAGCAATAATGTGATTGTTGTTTTGCACTTTGGCCTGTATCTAATAAAGTCCATAAAAGTTTAGTACTAAATTATTTTGGAACAGCAACAATGCCTTTGTTGCTCGTTTTTCTAGATGAATTGCCAAAGAACTGACGTTGCTTCATTATTACCATCAGGATAAAAAGTGGAAATGTTTCTGGACTCTTTTTTTCTTCCTATTTCACTAAAGAAACGAGGAGGCTGATCAGAGTAGTAGCCTAAAGGTTAGTCAGGAAGTTATTGCCATTTCTATTATTGGTCTCTAGATACTTTCAAATTCTTCAGCAGCAGTATGTGTCATTGAGGAAAACTGCATACTTGCAAGCAGAGCACTTCTTGTGTACATGGCAATGGACAGCACTAATGAACGGGACTTTCTCCACTGTTGTAAAAAATACGGACTGCAGCTTGTTTAAGAACTCGTGGTGCAACTGTGG
Organism: Nothoprocta perdicaria; assembly: GCF_003342845.1. NCBI lineage: Eukaryota > Metazoa > Chordata > Aves > Tinamiformes > Tinamidae > Nothoprocta > Nothoprocta perdicaria. The sequence goes on from NW_020455503.1 coordinate 668,834, forward strand.
TGAAGATACAGCACCTGGGATAGGTGGCTGGAGTTGTGAAACATTTTGCTTTTGAATAGACATGGCTTCACTTTGAAGAGTTGGAGCCCCTGACAACCATGGCGTTTTTAATCCACTGAACTAATTACACATTTTCATCCTAAGCAACACCCGCTTTCTGTGTGTGTGTTGTAAATGACCATGCACTGTTTAACTAAACCTCTGCTTATGTTGTCTTCATACACAGAGGTAGTGCTAATGCAGGCATTTGCATGCTAAACGCTCCCTCTGTGACAATTCTTCAGGTGATAAAGTGGCTAATAACTTTTATTATTATTTCTAAGCAGAGAAAATGAATGTTTCCTCCCCATTTATTGGTAAAGAATAGTGCAGACATCCCAAATCAATTCATCCCTGTGCTTTAATAACCTTGTCTCATTAATACTAACTATATTAATTCTGCTAAACAAACAAACAAACAAACAGCAACAAAAGAAAAAGAAACAGAGGAAATCATACAAAGATTATTATGACAATAAAAGTGACAAAAAAGGGTACAAAATGATATTTCATATAGAAAAGGCAGACTTGTAACATTTAATGAAGCAACACAAATCCTTACAGCGTCTTTGATGACGATGCTATAAAATACCCTAATAAGCTATAAAGAGAGAGACCTATGTCCTGTTGAAAATAATGACTGTTGCAGTGTCCTGTGCCACAACATTAAGGAGGCAAAAGCAGAGCGAAGAGTAATTGGACACTGAAAGAAAAGAATTTCTAGCACCAGATTTGCCTAAGTGCTGTACTAAGCAGGAGCTATAACAAAGATTTTAAGAAGCATGTTTACTCAATTAAAACACATTTTGAAGGACTTGCTTATGTTAAATTTGCACACTGAAAATTACTTTTAATGGTGTGTTTTGTGATTCTGTATTCTAAAATAAGGAAGTTGTTTTTTAAGGAAGGTAAATATGATTTGTGTATATAGGTATCTGTATAGTACATGAACATATGGTTGTGTGTGTATAGTGTGTGTATAGTTACTATACAAACTTAAAATTTTTGTACACTCTTTCTGTAACATAAATACCTGAAAATCAATGCCTAATCAGCCCTTCATCCACATTTGATATTGGAAAAGAAAGAGGACAAGATTCTGCTTTGACAAAAGATCTGCTCTTGACTTGCACCTCTTAATTTATTATTGAAAACATCTATTTTTTTAAAAAAAAAGAATTGCAGTCTTCTAGGTAAGTGAGTGAAGCATTGGTAGTAATTCATATCTGAGTTGCACAAGTGCAGTGGTGAGGTGTGTTATGCCAGGCTGAGTTATAAAGGTTGTATCAGGTTGTATCATTGTTCTGGTATTCCATTGTTTTAAAAATACAGATGCATAGTCAGTTTTGATAACGCAGAGTCCAGTTGCAGTTCATATCACATACCTTAGTGAATCACCAGCTATAACTAATTGTAATTTAAACAGCTTAGTATTCAATCAGAAGTTTTTAGAACAGCCTGTGCTAACTTACAAAACATCTTCAAATACAGGCTGCCAGGAGCTGTGTGTTCTCTAATTCATAGCGTAGGTCAGAGGGCTTCAGTAGTCCAGAATTTGGTTTTGTCGTTAATTCATGGTTTATCCTGATGTAAGTTACTCAGTCTTGGTAAACTTGCCTATAAAATATGAGCCGTCTTATGTTTGTGAATGTTTGTACATCCTTTGAAAATGCTATAGAAATTCTGTGAACTAAAACTACTGAGTAAAATACTGTAAAATAAAGGCCTGCAGGTGCAAACTGTATCCATCAGTCTTTGTTCACGGAAACATTGGAAAGTTTGGTTCTAATTCTGGAAATTAGCATACTTCAGCTTTTCAGATTTGCGAGTGAGGGTCATCTTTATCCTTTGATGTTTATAGAAGGCTTTAGGATAGCAAATACTCCTCTCACTACAGACATGGGCAAACTGGCTTACCGGCTTCTCTTTTTCAAGGAAAAACAGCAGTGATGATATGCATACTTAAAACATTAAATTGGAATCTTTTATACCATGGTGTACTTATTGTTTTGGGGTTTTTTTTGTAAATGTTGCAATACAGGTTAGTGTAGATAAATAGATCAAATAGAATCAGTGGAGTGGAATCGGTAGCACTATTGAGGTTTTGAAACAGGTTGGTAATGGAAAGGGAAGTTTGAGTTGTCTTGAGTTTCAACGACGTTTTTTATATTTGTAAAATCTTCAGTTATTAAAAATATATAAAGATGTGAATTTAGAATGGCTCCTTTCCACTTCGCAAGAAATAGAAGTGGGGCTCTGTTTCCTCAGGTTTCTCTAGCTGTATTCCTTATTGCATTGTAAGGAGATTGCTCTGATCCTTTAATTCTTTGTAAGAGCTGTTAATTAGCACAGAATTAAAGTGAATTTGTCTCATAGAGTTACATCTCTTATTGATCCGAGTTAAACAGTCAATCATATTTGCTGCTCAGTAAATAGTATCCAGCATTTATGAAGGCTGCCTTTTGTGGCCGGGCTGAAGAGCGGCGTGTCGGGCCGGCCCGGGGGGTCCAGCCTGGGAGACGGGGCCAGCCGGCTGCCGCGCTGCTCCAAGGACGGCTCCTGGCTCTCAGCATCCCGGGAGCCTTCAGGCTGGAAGCCACTCCGCAGGGCTCCAGCGCAAGGCTTTGCTCCCACGGGTCAGCTCTGAGGGCACATCAGCTTTGCGGGGGCTTCGTCCAGCTGGATCCTGAAACCCTCCGAGGCTGGAAAAGAGGGGACCCCTTCCCTGTGTGACTGTGCCGCTGCTGGGCTCTGCCGGTGGCCGGGAAGCTTCTCCATGATACCCTGTTGGGACCTGCCCTGTTCCGGCTCGTGTGTCCAGCCGGGCACTAATACACAAGAGGATATGTACATACAAAGCAGTGCACACTGTACTGAGCCTCGTGGTGCTGTGTCCGGGCCAGGATGTCCAAAGCATCCGTCGGAGTGAGTCAGTGGGCTCAGAGGGTGCGCTCGTGCCACCGTGCCTGCACCTCCCGAGTGCCATTCCTGCTGCTGCGCTCCCTGGGGCAGCAGATCCTGCCCGGCGCGTGGGCAGGGATCAGCCCTGCTCTGCCCGCCTGCCCACCCTTAGCCAGGAGACACTGGCTTCCAAAGGAGCGTTTTGTTCCCTTCCCGTCAGTTTGAATAGAATTACTTACTTTAATTCTCTGGGTTCCTTCAGGTCTCCTTTATGGATGTGTCATATTCTTCCTGCCATATTGGTTTGTGTAATGCCCTCTCGGGTCTAAATCTCTAAACATCTAGAAATCAAGAGTTGGTGTTTTTATTTTTTTTAAAACTTTTTTTGGTGCTTTTCAGGTCAAACAAAAATTGAGATTTTTATAGACAGTCTGAATTACAAAATATGCCAGTTGCCTCGCTTTTAAAATTATGCTACTTTATCTCTTAAACGTACATCTAAGGTGTGCATTTAAATAGGCACTTTCTGCCACAGGGAATTTTCCTCCCATCTTTCCTCGGTCCTTGCATTTTTTTCCTTTTTTGCCCAGCAGTCAAGTTCTGTGCTCAGTTTTGCAGAGAGAGGTGAGAGAGGCATCTTAAGTGGGAGGATATCTTTAATAAACTGCAAAGGCTCTTTCTAGGGAATCACGTATCTGCATGGGTAGGGTAGCTCCGTGGTATTTATCCGAATTTTTACTGGCCTTATTTTATGACTTGTGCTACAGGAGAAGAACATAAATAGCTGAGGAGAAAAACATGCAGGGAATACTATCCTGCGGATAAAAGGAGGTGGTGCATTTCAGTATTTAGCTTATCTTTCTCCACTGGAGAAGGAAGAATTAGTGCATCCTTCAGGGACATAAGGGATTTTTCTGCCAGAGTAATTTATAGCGTTGACTAAGTATTTTTTGAGGCTGCCAAGTGCTCTTTTTTTTTATGTTTTTGGAAGTAATAAGGCAGGATTACAAACTATAAATTACTATAGTGGTAGCTGCTCACAAGCTTGCCCACCCATTCATGCTGCATGGTGCTTTATGGAAAGTTATGTTTAATATCACTTAATGAGTGCTTAGGACTGAGTCCTCTCAAATGCTTTGATGGGCTGTTAAATTTACAAATGTCCTGCAGCTATAAATTACCATTAAAGATTAGCAGAAAGAGTGCACTGCTGTATATTTGAAGTGATTTACTTAATGTCACAGTCATCTTTCCCCTCCGCCTTCCATGAAGGAGAGGCCCTCAAATACTGGGGCAGGATTTGCTGAACATCTGTGATGATTCTTACTTATGCGTTAAACTTTAACTACTCTTTAGTGTTTTGAGTTTTTTTCAGTGAGTAATGAGAAATGTGTTCCTGTGTGTGTGGGTACTTATTAACTCAAGGACAGCAAGTGAAAATACTATAATTCCTGTAATAAATAATATGATAGAGACATATATCTTCATAAGAATACCTCATATCTGTGAAATAATATTTCTTATTTTTAAAAATTGTTAAATATTGCTTTCAAAAGTGAAACATACTAACCAAACTTAGTTAAGGGTTTATTCCTGAATAAACATCTTTTTAATCTAACAGTCATTATTCTTCGACTTCAATGATACTTCTTAAGTGAAAAAGGAACTTTTTTACCAAGTTAGGGATTTGTAGAGCTTGTGGTCCCAAATGTTTTGCTCTGATGAAGAGAAAATGTGGTTTGCATGAATTTGGATGGACAGGAGATGAAATAATTCCATTTCTTTTTTCCCTGATTATTTTCCAAATTTATATAAAATAGCTGTCAAGCTCTAGCATGACTTGTTCTCCTTATGTTTTTGAATTTCAGTGGAGTTTTAGATAAAGAAATTTGGCTGTTCTGAATGTTTTTGTCTTGAACATGTCATGTTGTCCTTCCTTCTTGACTCCTAGAAATAATCTTTCATTGCACTTTTTAAAATAAGCTGTGGGTAATAGTTTACTCCTAAAAATGGTATTGATTGATAATGGCTCATGACTAGCTCACTGAAAGAATAATAAATGAATAATAAATGTGCATATTTATCTTTATTTTAAATACTTTTTTTTCTCCTGAAATAATGCTGCTGATTGTTGCCTGTAAATGTGCGGTTCAGAAAGAGCAATAGGTCTGAGATGGTTCTTTGGGAGGGGCAGGACTGCTGGGCTGCGGTGCTTTGGGAATGTGTGATGTTCGGAGTCATCGCTAGAGCCTTTGGTGGGTCAGAGAAATTTGTTAAAAACATGTGAGGGCTCTTTGAAGAATTTTCTCTTTTCAGGTGGGATGTGTGTTAAAACAGCGGTTCTGGGGTCTGGGTATGACTTGCATTTACTTCTGTGATCCTATTTATACCCTGGAAAGAGAATAAAAGTTATAGACAGAATTTAAATTTCTGCGGCAGGATCATATGGGAGATAAATGCTTTGCTGATCACAGGTTATGTGACAAAAATATTAGTGGAGTCTTAAAACAGGGGCTAGGTGATTAATATGCAGTAGCTGCCTTCTGGCGTGTTCCTAATCGTGGTGAAATTAAAATGCTTTCTCACTTTTCCTGACTGTTAGCTGTCTGAAGGAACATTTTTAAAGCCATTCTACAAGGTAAACCAAACAAGAACATAGATCATCTTGTTACTCTGGGTCTGAAGAAAATAATACGAGGCTCTAAAGAAAGATGGGAAAGTTTGGGGATGTACGTAGTGACCTATTAGCAAATACGCTGATTTGAAAGTTATCACATGTACGCTTCATTCTGCTGCATTTGAAGCTGCATATTTCTGCTTTAAAGAACTGTTCCAGAAAAATGGTATGTGATTTTTCCAAGTGGTTACGTGACACAGTTTTCACTTTATACGGGAAACGCTGCAAAATGCTGCAATCCTCTCTTTAAAACAGTGCATTGGCGTTTTTTCGTGGGAGGGAATATTTCTGGTATCTGATGTTCATATAATAGTCTTAACACACAGATATGAGATGTATCTCAGACAGACCACAAAGTTTATTTGAAGACTTATTCTTTTCTTTTGATGGGTCTGAGGAAAATAGGTTGTGTGGCTGTTCATTCAGGCTTGCTCTTGGGGAGCAGGCCTGTACAGCACCTCACAGGATACCCAGCATTGGCTGGAAACCAAAAGGACACCTGAAATGTGCTGTACGGAGCCCCAGAAAGGGCAGTATTTAAAAGCCTTTGCAGGTCCCTGTATTAGAATTGCTAACCAGTTAATGGGATGGTTGCCCCGTGAGCGTCACCAGATGCTCTGGTGAATAACTTGCTGAGGAAACTAATGCAAGTGTTCACAACTGCCGTCTGGCAGGAGCCTCATCATTAAGAAACGGATGCGAAAAGCAGGGCCCTACTCACTTCTGGGAGAGATGCTGCCGCATACTGATTTTGAAATTCTCTATTTGTTTTCTGATACCGGTAAAAGAAGCTGAAATAGATGGTGGAGGAGGTGGAACTCTCTATGAAGGGCAATCTGAATATGGTAGATTTTTACTAAATAATTCTTCTCCAGAGGCTGTTTATACAAGCAAGGAAAACTAATACCTACTGTTGTGGAATTTTCAAAGTAGGAGAGTGGAATTTGGCCCTCGATTTAGTGAAGTAAACTACCCTCCCCACCAACGTTTTGACATTTTTTGGAGGGAGGGAATCTGAGGAGATTGCTCACTTTATTTCTCCTTCTTAAGGATGTGAAGTATTACATTTTATGAAGTTCCACTCTGTCATTTTTGACAACTATGCTCTGCAGCTATCAGTCATTTCTGAAATAGGGTAACTGAACATTAATTAAGATCCCATAAATGTCTTTAAGATTCCGTTTTATTTTTTATATCATGAGGTTTTACTTGAAAACAAACATTCTTTTGCCCTGTGGATAGTTTCGCTCTAAAAAAAAATTCCTTGAAGCCTGCCCCCCCCCTTTTTTTTTTTAAACTTCTGATCTAATTTAGCAACAGGAGGCTGCTATTAGTAGGAAGGAGGCAGCCAAGGGGAAGACACACTTGTTATTGATTGCATCTGATGGAAAGTGAGGAATTAAATGATGGGTGCCGTTAGTCACAAGAGCAGCCTTTAAGGTCCAAGAGAGGTGTGTGTGGAGGGCTCTTAGTACCCTCAAGAATAGGAGAGGAGGGCTAGAGAGCAGTTTGGTAAAGACCTCATCTTGGTGAATTCATTGTGAGTTATTATTTCTAATCACATCCTTGATTGACTCTAGTTAAAGGGCCCTGCCGGAAAAGGAAGGGAGTTAAAAAAATAAGAAAATGAGAAAGTGTGAGCTGTGTTTGGGCAGGAGCAGTGGCTGGGCTTGGAGGATGAGCAGGGAAGCCTTGGGGGGTATGTGCAGATGCTAAAACCCGAGCCCCTGCATGCTGATGTGCTGAGCGTGGCTGGTATTGCTGCTGCACTGTGAGAGCAGAATCGGGCACCCCTTTGAACTCCCTCCTGAGATTACCAAGTCATTTGAAGTTTCAGGAAAATACCTATAAATGAGTGAATGAAGAAATTGTGGCTTAGAATAAAATGAGATTCTTTGCAGATACCGTCTGTGTTTAAAAGACACACGGTTTGGTCTGGCCAAATTATTTCTTGGACAGAAAGATCCTAGATGAGAATTCTCTTTTGCCCGCATCGAGGAGGCTCTTTTCAATTGGTCTTAAATTTTATTTTTTCTTAGGAGTTAGAGAGTATGACGCTAAGACAGAAAAAAATGTGCAACGAAATTTTTGTTTTAAAGTAAGGAGAAAAAAATGCTACTTGAAGATTTTAGTTTTACATCTATTTCACATCTTTATTTTTTTCCCCATCCTTCAGACATTTAATTTGGTAGTTTTTGTTTTATTTCATAATGTGTATGGAGCCTGAGGTTTTTTAGGTACTAAAGGATCACCTTCTAGATGAGACTGTTCCTTGCTTCTTTATTTTATAATTTGATGATGAACAAGATGCTTTTTGTTTCTGTAAGCTTGTATGTGGAGACAGTATCCAGCATGACTGAGGGAAGTTGTTTCAGAGAGGTTATTTGAAATTACTAAAATTACTAATAGAATAGAATTGGCTGCGTGAACCATTTACAGAGCGTAATAATGAAATATTTTGTTTATTTGATTTTAAGTGAGAAAATTGGCAGCCAGTGTGGATAATAAATTAAGAGATGTGTTCTTTTGTAATTTTAAAGTCCATCTCATGATTTCCCTGAGGTCAGTGGAGGGGGAAAAGAGTGGGGGGGAGGAAAAAAAAAAAAAAGGCATGTTACGTATAATCGGGATGATGATCTTTTGCAGGGGAGGGGGGGAAAGGGCCTAATTTAACCTACAGTGACAACTGGCATGTTTAAAGCAAGTCACATGCTCAATTTTTACATCGACAGTTGTTTCTGTGAGTTTTAGTTTCGTGGGTAGGATGCAGCATGAAGAGGTGTCGAACCTTTTGATGTTGCCTGCCGGAGTGTTTGGTTTCCTGGCTCCTGAAGGGCGCCTGGGTTCCTTCCGTCGCTGCGGGCTGGTTTGGGGCTTGCGGCTGAGCGTGGGGCTTTGGCTCGCGGGCCTCGGCGAGGAGGAGCTGTGGCTGCGTGGGCCCCTCCGAAACCGCAGCTTAGACCACGCCGGGCCCCTGCACCCGGCGGTGGCTCCGCGTCCGCCTCATCATCCATTTGAGTGAGGCAGGCGCCCGAGTGCTCTGCAAATGTGAAGGAACTGGTGGCTTCCGCGGCATCGAGGGCCAAGTTCCACCTGGCTTTGTGTGGAAATGGCTCTCTTTGCGGTGGCCCTCACGCTGCCCGGGCCGCTGGGCGCACGAGGCGCGCTCCGCGTCCATGCGGGATCTGGTGGAGAGGCCGCGGGAAGTGCCCTCGGCCCGGCTTCGTCTGCGCAAGCTTGCGGCTCTGCTTGGCGTCGCTGCTCTGGTTTGAACTTAGCAATTTGACTCCTGAAGTGCTTCAAGTGAAAATATCCTTGAAGGAGTCGTAAGTTTAAGTAGCTCTGAATCAGCTGAAAATAGTTTTTTAATTTAGTTCGGGCTGGGGGCACAAACTGGCAGGAAAACAAGGAGAATGGAGGAGGAATGAAAGAGATTAAGTATAAAATGTCGCACTGTGCCTTATAGTTAGGGAAGTTAGAGGTGGAGGAGAAGGTTAAACATACCCCCTTCTGGGCCTGCTGGCATTAATATGTACTTGGTGCTAATAAATAAAAATAGTAGCAATCTAAATAATATTTACTCTTAATACTCATTTTGTTTGTCTGGCTTTGATTATTCTGATGGCATACTAATACAGGGGAGATAAAAATGTAACTACTGCTTCCTAAATTAACAATTTAGTTACTAAATGAGGGGAAAACATCTTAACATAAATAAAATAAAAATCTCTACTCATTTCAGCCAGGCCCATTGCTTTTATAAAGCACTTGAGATTTTATTTTCATTAGCAGTGAGAGGCACTTTGAAATGAGTAACTAGCAAATAAACAAACTGAGATAATTCAAGTTTATATTGTTGAGTTAATAAAACTAATAAAATCTCTACATTTTCCCAAGGTTTTCCATTATTACTATTTAATTTTTTTTATTGCAGAAGAAAATCGTTAGGGTTGTATAGTCTAAGGCATCATGGAAATTTTCTCTACCCGTTTTATGTTCTTTTATGACTTGCTCGAGAAAATGAGGCTTGTTTTGCTGCTTGTGAACAAGGAAAATGCGTCTTCTATGTGGCCTCATCCGGGTAACTGTTTGGTTCTTCGTTGTCCTCTGCTTGTCGGTGTTTGCTTGAAGGCTCCTTTCTTTAGCAGGATCCTGGGATCTCGGTGCAGGTTCTGCGGTCTACTAACCGGAAAGTGTTTTCCTCTAGCGGCTCTCTGCCTTTAGCACCCGCTCAGGGAGCAGGTTCCTCCGCATTAAATACAGAGTGACCCATAGGGACGCCCAAAGTCATGCATGGCGTGCGGCGCCCAGCCAGCCCGTCCTCTGCAGCAGCACCCGCCGCCGCCCTGGGGCCTTTGGTCCTGTGCGCCCAGCGCTTCTGTTTCCTTTCTTTGGATTCTCTTTTGTTTGAGAAAGAGCGGTCTGTCCAGATGTGAAGTATGCTGAGGCTGTGAAAAGTCTTCTATCTGATAGAAACACTGAAGCACATCTTAAAAGTACATTGATCATTGGTCTAACGAAGGCTTAGAGAAGCCTTTTCTGCTGTACCATATGCCTTTCTTCTGTTTATTTGGATCGCTGCCCTGTAATATGCACTTTCTAGTAACAAGAAACCTCCTAATCTCAACAAACAGTCTGGGAACAGACCACATAATTTGGAAAGAGAGTGTAAGGGTTGTTCAGTAATAGCTAGTATGATGTTGTTGATGTATAATCCTTTTATTTTGTTTTAGAACGTATTTCATTATTCCAGGTGGATTTTTTTCTCCATTTTTGTTGTACTGTAATTTGCATTCATTATGCAGTGCATTTATTAACTTCGTGGTGCTTAAATCTCAGTAAATATCAAACAATAAGGTGAATGTGAGCCAAGCAGAAATGCATATAAAGCGCTTTAGTGAAGTTTATATAATATAAAAATATCAATAGCCAGCATTGTATTTGAATAGCTTCTTGAAATTTCTTTTCAAATTTCTAGACATAGGCATCTGTCTTGCCACTTGCTCTGTGTGCCGATATTTGTTTCAGAAAATAAAACTATATTTTAATGTATTGATGATATTGAATTTCTATAACTCATTTGTATAGAGACATATGAATTATGTGTAAAATGTGATAATTTTCACCGCGTATGTGGTGGGATTTCAGAGGCAGGAAGAGGAGGAGCTGCGAGCGCTTTGTTTGATGCCCCTTGCTTTGCTTTGACCCCGCTTCTCTGGAGGCTGCATTTGTGTGCGAGAGGGGGACTAACCCTTCATGAAGGGGCAGGCATGTAGGTGTTTTTTACCCCATATTGATGGATGGGAGAGGGTATCCCGGGTAAAGGCCTGACTTAGGATGAGCAAGCCGGGATGTTTTCCTCTCTGTGTACTTCTAGGCAAGCTAGGGGTTCCCCCCAGCTCGTGTTTGTGCAGGTTGATGCTGGGGTCGTCGGTGTCGCCCTGTGCTGGCGCGATCCATGGCCCCCGCCATCCTGCTCCCCTGTTCCGCCTCGCTTTGTGTGCACATCGCTCCTGCCAGGAAGGGGTTAACTTCCCATGGCGGCCAGACAGGAGGCTCCTGGCGCCTTTCGTGCTAGTTTCGTGTCTGTCACTGCCCCTCTTTCATGCTCCTCTGAGTATGGAAATGATTTGAGACAGAGCCCCGCTGGGGGGGAGCGGGCGGAGGTGTTGGTGGCACGCAGGGCTTGGGGACTGTGTACCTCGGCATGGCGCTTCTGGAAGGTTCCGTGCGCTCCGCTCCGGCTGCTCGCTCCCGGCACGGTGCCTGCCCTCAGACACGGCCCCGCGAGCGTTTGGTCCCGCAACCACCTGCAGCAAAGGCGGGTTTGCACAGCCCTGGGTTTGCTGCCCCGAGCGCGTGCTCTCGACAAGATGGCAGCACCTACTGCCGCCTCACGAGCGTTCTCCTTCGCTGCCACGCAGGGCTGAGCTTTGCCTCCTCGGCCCCCCTCAGCAAAGTAAAACCTAACGAGAACGGAAAAGAAGCACCCCCGAAGCAGTGAGAAAAGCAGGTAATGTGGGGTTTCTAGGGCTGCTACATGCAGGGTAGCACCCCCAGCAGTTTTCAGGGATCGCTAGGTTTTCTACCTCCGTTTGTTGGCACGACCTTGCTGCAAAATGTCTCGTTGTACGAAAGCTGGTTCATGTTTTACAGTGTTTAGGCCTTCGGAGCCTCTTTTTGTTGTGAAATACGGAAATGCGGGTGCAATGGTATTTGCTCGCTGCTCTGAGATGGGTATCATAACCTCCGAACCTGGAAGAGAAAAATAGATCATGCTCCCCCAAATGCCCGTGCTCAGCAGACGTTCAATGTATGTTATGTTGGGTGCTCAGAGCTGGGACAATCTAATAGCGGTATTGTAAGGAAACAGGGAACCCTGCAAACATCTCTATAGTTGGCACAATGTGCTATGATTTCCTCTCCGACCCTTAATGAAAGTTCTCCGAATGTGTTTTTTTGGCTCTATTAAGAACATAGCGTTATGTGTGGTGTTCTGTACCCTCATCAAACTGTATATTTAAGCCTAGAAATAAAAGATACACTGTTTGGACAGGAGGATTTTTTCTTGTGATTTTTTTGGTAGATGTTACAAAAGTGTGTGGGAATTTCTGTAAGAACCAGTCACCTTCCTGTTTCTTAATTGTCATTTGCTCCTATTTGCTCTTTGCCTTTTATTATATATACACACACATGTGTACATATTAATATTATTTAAAGTAGTTGTGTTTGCTACTATAACCTTTTTGCATGTTCAACTTGATTATCTTTGTTTAATTATTTGTTGGGCGTGGAAATAAGGAGCAAGCAGCCTGACAGCTAGTTGCACGCGTAAATATCACTGTGTTTAGAATAAAGCCACTAGAAAAAGGAGTGAATAAAATACTGTTTAAAAAAAAAAAAATCTTGTAGTTGTTCAAGACTAGCTGTCGCCAACAGAAAGCTGTTTTGCTCGTGATTTAGCACCATGCTCAATGCCACACTTTTTGTTAGGAATACATGGAGGGGTGACTACAGAAATGGTTTTTGTCATTCCTGTTACTTTTCCTGAGCAGTTCAGGCTGGCATCTCAACTGCTTGCCAACTTCAGCTTCATTCCACTCAGGAATTATTTACCTCATTTCTACTTGAACCTGCCACTCCTACAGCTCGTGTTAGTAACAGAGATGGACAGATCAAAGGAGTCAGAGCCCCAGGAAGAGGAAAGTAGGACAGTCCTCACTGGCACAGAAAGACAATTAGTTTTAATTATTAAGATTATTTTTTAAATTTATCACCATGCTTTGCTAAAGGAAGAAAATCAGCCGTTGTATGAATGAAGCACGTTCTTGCAGCGATGAATGGTGACGGCTCTAAAAGCAGAGCCCTATGGTGAAGCAGTGCGAGCGAGGCGGCGAACGGCGCGACGTGGGTCATTCGTGCTGTGCCGAGTGCTGTGTGCCGTGGCGCTGACCCGCGGGAGCCCGGGGCTCTCTGTGGCCTTTGGAGCAAGCGCCAGGAGGGCCTGCTGTGGAGGGCGAGGCGTAGTGAAACCCACTGCGCACAGTTATTGGTGATAGTGTGGCTTGCGCTTCTATACTTTCAGCCCCACTCCCTTTCCAGAAGTTTAGTGTTTTTATTAAAAAAAAAAAAAGGAAGGAAGGAAAAAAAACCCAAAATAGCCCAAAATACTTGATTTGCTAAGAATTGCTCTTGTTGTTACTGTGCATTCCCAGCAGAATTAATGTTTTAAAAGCAAAATTAGTAGCAGATGAAAAGTAATGAGGAAGAGCGAGCATCCTTGGAAGAATGTGGGGGAAGTTGCCTTTAATTAGCAGTAAGGTTGGATCGTGCCGTATCTTCCCTGCCCTTCACTAGCTGAAACGAGTAATTTTCTTTTTAAACCTTTTCGTTTGGGCAACCGCGGGTCTAGTTTTATTGCTGCTGCTCCTCAGTCATTCCAGATCCCAAGGTGGGTTGCAGTTGTGCTGCTTCTCTTTACTGCCACGCTGTGGAAGGAAAGCCCGGCTTGGCCGCTGTGCTGCGCCTTCCAGCGCATGGCAGTAATGCAGAGCCTTGCAGCTTTGTTCCACACAGGCAGAACTGGTGGTGTTCTGCCAGCTTCTCATGTAAGCAGCTCGTAGGTGCATCTCTGTGGTACTGATGTAGGGTGGGAAGTGATGTGGTGCTCTTCTCCCATGCTACGGCACCATGCTGGGCGTTAAAATCGCTGTAGAGAGAGACTGCCTTTGTAACGAGCACGTTCTGTTGCATTAACCACGTGGATGTGACTGCAAGCGCTGGCACCATGTTTGGGAGTGCTTGGAGGACGGCTTTGAACCGCGTTTCAGTGCATCGTGAGGCAGCTGGTGCGTGCTGAGGGGTGAGCTCGGTGCTATTCAGTGCCCAGGACGGTTCAGCGACAGGTCGGAAATCTCTGTGGTGAGAAGAAATAGATTCAGAAGGGAGTGAATGTGCTCGGGCCTGATCTCAATGGAGCAAGTCATGTCTGATTCTTGAGCCCTGGGCTCTTGCCAGATTAGCTTTTGGTAATCAGCCGCACCGATTTGCTGAATGACACATAGGAAATAAAAAAGAGAGTGTTAGCAGCTTAATTTCAAGTGTCTGATTCACTGCTCCTTTCCTGCAAGTGCACCATAGATGTCACTCATCAGACAAACATTAGCAGCAATAGCAGGGGTGAACACGCCGGTTTCTTTGCCTACTGAGAAAGGTATCACGTAAGTGAGCTTTGGTTACTCAAATACTCTTTTCTGCCTCTGTTTTTTTTTTTTTCTTTTTTGAGCTGTTTATTAGATAGTTCTCTTATTTCATTCCATACTAGAAGATTCAATCCTTTCAGTTAATCTGTGCTGGCCCATTTTGGAACAGGAGGAGATACTTGCTCCAGATTATTGCCTGTTGCAGGTCATATGTACAAGATGCACAAGAAAAAAATATATATATACATTGGTATAATATCTATATTTTTCACTACCTTGCAGCTTCTTTCAGTGTCTCTATCTGATTCTTTTTATTAAATGCAGGCAGACCAAGAGTAATTGAAGCCTTCGATGTGGCAACAAACAGGCATAGCTGTCTGGAAAAATTTACATTTGCTTTGTCACAAGACTAGTATTTTTCAGGTTTTGGCCACTGCTTATTTGCCCATATATTCATAGGCAACAAAATGTGTGGCACCAGTGCCAAAGGAGCTATGTTTTTGTTTTGTTTTTCTTCGCTGGGGAGTCAGGGATAGCTCAATAGAAAGTGCTTGTCGTCTGTCTTCAGACTATCAGTTGAGTCTTTATTAAATGCGTGGCAAGGAGCTTTGCTGACCCCTGTAAGGGTGAATGTGTTTGTGTGAGTGTGTACACTGAACAGAGTGGGAGGGCATGGACTTTTCCTGTTTGGTTACATGGAAAATGCTTCTCCCATTTCTAAGCAGTTATTGGGAATCATCCTACCTTTGCAGTTCAGCAAACACATTTGGATCTCCTAGAATTACTCCTGCTTCATGAAGATAACACTAGGAGCAATGAGGAGCCCGTAATTGGGTGCAGAAAACACTCTTTTCTGTTACGCGTGTTCCAAGACAGGAGAAGCCCCTTTCCTGCCTGAACTTGCTAAGAGTGTTCCAGTAGCATGGTGGGCTAGTTACCTTGCTCAAGGAATTGGGAGGTAGGTGGATAAAATGTGTATGTGTGTGTATATATTATTAAAAAAAGGGTGCTGAGGCTGAACAAAAAGCCTCTCCGACTTTATTAGAAAGAAAGAACTCCGCGTTTGATCAGAGGCAGTCAAAGGAACGTGAGTAGCGGCTGACCAGGGCTCACCTGCAGCTCCCTGTTGGGAAGCCGCGTTCGGAGCCGGTGTTCCCATGGATGCAGCCCCGTCTGCGCTCGCGCAGCTTGGAGCCGCGTTCGCAGCCGTTGCACCCCGCTTCCGAGCGAGGCCGGCCGGGCAGCGTCACCGTCGCGACGTGGCCCTGCCTGGCGGCGCGCTGGGCTGCAGCGCCCTTGCAGACCAGGAGTGAAGAGAACCGGCGTGCGGCGAACGCCGCCTGCGAAAGACACCTGCCCGCTGCGTAACGTAGCGCTGATTCATGCGCCAGCAGGGAAGGCCAAGCGGTTTGAACTGTGTAAAAGGGAAAAGAAAAATCTTGATTGCTTCTGCCAGCTTTGGCAGGGCAATTACATTCTGGAGTTTTTTGTAAGGGCGCTTATTAAAAGCTTTTATGTGCCTTTGCCTCTAAATAGGTTGGTCGTCCATGGAGTCAGATCAGCTTTTCTGATGTACTTTGATGCTTTTTCCATGCTTATTCAGAAGAGGGCCAGAGAGCGAACATAACCTTTTCTGGCTCTTGTGTAATTCAGTTTCTGTGAATTCTGATTGCCCTGGAAGTGCAAAATCCAGATAGCGCTATTCTAGTTAATGGCTTCAGAGAAGGAGTAAGAACAGAGGAGAAAGCGGAGGCGGAGGAGGTGGGGAGAGAGGGAGAACCCTCTCTGGAGGAGGGGGATCCTCAGCTGTTCCCTGGTTTGGAACACGCCACGCTGCCTCTCACCCATTCCTTCCGGCTCCTCTTTTACCGTCTCTGATGTTCCTGCCACCTGGAAATGACCTCAACTGGCATGGAGATGAGCGCTGGGATAAGGGGCTTGGCGGGTGGGTGATACCTAACAGCTAAACCAGTTCTCCTGCAGGTAACAACAGCTTTGGGAGCTGTTCTCCCTGAGAGTGTTATGTGGTGGCAGAAAGCACTGTGGTAAGTATGTAAGAAGCCATGAGGAGATATGGAAAGGAAAGCTTTTATGTGTGTAATACTGTTGAAGGTAGAAATCAAGGTATTTTCTTTTTCCTTTTTTTGTATAAGCAGCACTTCTGTACATGGCAATGTGCCATGTTAGCAGTTGGTATTTTGGAGTTGGTGGCAGGGGAATACAAGGCAAGTCTGATCCAGCAACAGGAGCTGCCATTCACAGAACCGAAGTGGCGCCTGGGTTCCACTGTTCCAGATTGCAGCTCGCTTAATTATTACAGCTGATCCTCTAAAACTGTAAATTTACAGCATGTTATGCTACTTGCACGAGCAAAGGTTGTTTTTTCTCTTAAGGAAGTGGCTCTCCCCGTCCTTAGGTTTCTGACCAAGTTACCTTATTCTGCAGCCGATATCCGTGTGCCTCCTGCCTGGAGGAGAAGGCACAAGCATTGCACACTTGCTCTCTCGTGCACACACGCACATACACACACTGACTTTCTCTCATAACACCCATAATGGGCTTAAGGGAGGGAAGGAGAGGAATATAAACAGAAAAACCACATCCTGACAGCTGCCTCCAGTTAGTCCTGTTTTTCCCCCTGGCTTTTAAATCTTACAGCGGCTCCTAATTTGTCCCACATGAGTCTTCTCCCAATGGGGCTGTTGTCCGTTTCCTCTCTGCTTTCATTTGATCCAAAGCAAACAGTTAACAAAGAATATCCCAATTCAGGCAGCTGTCAATGGGCCATCAGCTTTCAGGTGTCGTGGACAGGAAGAAGAGGGTGTATTATTTTGGAGGTAAGGAAGGAAAATAGGATTGAAACTTGATGCCTGTGTAGAACGGAATGTATTCCCAGGTCAGGCCTGCAATGTGGTTGCAGTTTGTCCAAGAGATGCAAAATAAAATCAGCAGTTTGCAAATGTTAATATATGTGCTAGCGTCACACTGTAAGGAGCCTGTTGGATTAAAAATATATGGGGTGCATGGTTCCAATGGTTCCATGGATCTGGGGAAAAGGGTCCCAGTACAAGTACTTGGTGAGATCTCAACCCATTTCCCAGGGAGCTGGGCTGGAGAAGGCAGACATTGAGGCTGCTACATATGGTGACACTACATTTGTTTGCTCTTATTTTTAGGGGTGGGCAGAGGGAAAGGAGGGCTAGGCAAGAGGGTTTTTTGCCTTTAAGATAAGGTGATTTGTTCCCAAAAGGTGCGACTCTATCCTGCCTCTTGTATGCAGGAATGTTGGGAAGAGGGATAACCTACCTTGCTCTTAGACATCTACAGAACAGTCAGAGCAGCTTTCTTGTGCCTGTCTGGCTAGGTTAATCTCTTCTAAGTACAAATTGCTTATCCAATGTGTGAAACTCAACAAAGTCATTTATCATGTCACTTAAAAACTTCTCTAGTCTGTGTTTAGGAAGGAGCTGAAGGATTGGTGTGGCATTTCCTCAACAAAACAAAACCCCCAAGAACTGATGCCAAAATAATGCACTTTCTATTCAGGTCTCCAAAATAAATAACATTGCAGCAGTTGCCTGCAAGTCATTATTGGCTCTGCCATACAATATTAGAGTAAAACCTATCTATCTTGCCAGCCATGCAGGTCTGTTTGAGAGAACCTATCACTGTATTAACTGCAGCTCTGCTCCCACTGACATTTGCAGGTATGTCTACACAGACTCCCTGTCATTTCCTGGCTTTGGTGGCTTATTTCTTGGGAGGATGAGGAGAAGGGCGATGGAGGACTAATTAAGAAGTTTTCCTTCTCGTCTGCAGTTGGCAGGGGGAGGATTCTCGGCAAGTTGCTTCCTGCTGTAATGACAAACCCCGTGGTGTGGTGATGTGCGGCAGCTCTTCGGCCTTGGCGGGGCCTTCCACAGGTTCCCTCATGTCTCAGAGCAACCCGATAAAAGACAGTGGGCTGTGTTTCTTAATTCTGCTTTTCTGCTTTTCCATGAGGTTGATAGAACTTGTATCATTCCCTCATGCAGTTGTCTTTGATCTCTTAAATGTTTCTCAAACAAATGGTTGGCTCCACCTGAAGTCTGTGGGAGAAGTGGGATCCGGAAGAGACCCGGGCTCCTGAAGGGCCAAATAAAGTCTAGTCTTTGCAGTAGCGTTGCAGGAGGCAGCATAGCCAGAGTTAGCTGGAGCTGCATGTGCCTGTCGGGAGAAGCTGGCTCTGCTGGAAGTGAGGAAGCGCAGGGTGGAAACAGACCCTGAGATCGGGAGGCCTCGTGAGGGAGAAGAGCAGGCGAGAGGGAGAGCCGGCGCTGGGAGGCCTGGGATGCCTGTGAGGAGCGAGCGAGGGGAGAGGCAAGGCTCCATGGATAGGCAGTGCGGGGAAAGGGAGCAGCAGAGCCTGTAGGTGGCATGAGGTGCCTCGCGTGCAGCCCTTGATGCAGCTGCAGGGAGGGAGGGAGCTCGGCGCGCCGGGAATGCCGCTGGGAAGCTGGGAGAAGCTGGGCCGGGAGAGCGACTGCAGTGCTGCCCAACACCATGCTGCCCTCCGCTGCAGGGACGGGCTTTATTTTTAGCTCGACGTTTGGAAGCAAGTTCGGGCTCTTTCTGCTTGGAGCGGCTGGCAGAGCGAACGTCTGCTGACACTTACCATGCGACTGCTTTGTCACCGTGTTGCTGGGGCATCCGTGTGTCTACTTTTTTCTCCAAGTAGAAAAACCCTAAATTCCGCCCTGTCCTCCTGGTATTTTGCCCATGCCTTGGTGAAAGTTTTGGTAAAGCACAGCTCATTGTATTTTTAGAGTTACTTGTTTCTTCTTTGCAAGTTATATAACGGAAAAAAGTTCCATGTGAGGAAATGCGTGTTTACACTCATGTTACGATTTTTCCATAATTTGGACCATTTGATAAAAATTCTGTTGCAGCCTGAACTGTCAGTGTTTTATCTGAAACTCAGGATAGTTTTTTGCTGCTTTACCAGTTGTAAAAAATAGAATACATGTTTCTTCTTGTCCCATAGAGTATCTCTTGTTTAACATTGGTTGAAATGAATCTTATTATATCCGATCTATATCTTGTGGGCAAGCAACAAGGGAACTTTAGGTCCAGAGTTATTTTCCCTAGGGTGTTGTTTCCAGTGCATCCCTGTTATTTAGTGTAAGTGCTGACCTATTTTTCCTTTTGTTTTGCCATTTTATTGTCAAAATTGAGTGTCTGTGTATGCTCTGGTTTGCTTTCTCCCTTTGGAGAGAGGATATGGTATATTGTTTTAATAAGTACTTCAGTGTGCACTCAGTAAAGATGAGCCCAGTTCTGTAAAAGTCAACATCGGGAGTTAGAAAAAATCTTACGTAGTCAGATGGCTAAGCTGAAGGAATACTTTCTGGTTGGAGGTTTATTTCTAAGGGAACTAGATCTAGACAGGGAATCTAGATCTTAGAAGGTGGAGTTAATTTCCCTTAGTCTGCCTCTGCTGGTTATTGGGCCTGAGTAAGAACTGCACAACGAGCAGCAGAAGCTGCGTGGTTAGCGTGTGTATATTTAGCCTCACTGTTTGTAGCTGCTGTATCTCACTTGGTGAAACAGCAATTAGAAGAACGTGGCTCGGGTGGAGGAAGGGCCCTGCGTGGCTGTCGCCTCTCACATGTTTTTACATGCCTTTACTTAGCTGCATCATTGCCTTTTCTTGGGTTGCCTTACAAGTAAGCTCAACACGGCTGAACAGGAGGAATAAATCAATTGTATCACTTTGTATTTGCTGATGCCTGCGCTAAAGCCTGCGGAAGAAGGTCAGGTACAAATATTGCCAGCTGTTTTTTTTTTTATTATTATTTTATTTATTATTATTTTAAGGTGACTCTACAGAACCTAGCTGGGAATGAGATTTCTTGCTTTGTGTTTTTTTCTTTTTTTATCCCTTTGAAATATCTTAATATTTTTGCATGTGTGCACACACACAGAACCCCCCCGCAGAGGTTTTGTGAAGGTAAATAAAATAGAGCTGAAGGAAGTATAATTTTCAATGTGGTCCTACAGTCCACCTCCTGAACTGGAGGATGCTGTTGGATTACAGCTGTAATATATGGTAAAAGAAATGGCCACTCCTTTCTGTGATTTTTACATCTGTCTGCTCAGTTGCTTAAGCCACAAGTTATAGTCTTGGCCTCCAATGTGAGGTGTATCTATTTCCTAACAAGTCCCTGGTCTAGTTAGTTGTTTCTGCATTCATTAAATGACACGGAGGACCTCCCTTTTCAAAGAGCCGTTGCCTTTCCCATTCCTTATGAAGATGAATTAATATTTTTTTCTCTTTTAATTAGGTTCCATCTGCTGTTCCTGTCTTGAATTCTAAAGGTTACAGCTATTAACATATTCATAAAATCGCCCAACTGTGTAAGAGAACTTTTAAAAACAATTTTAAAGCCAAGTTCCTCTATTATGCCTCATTCTGGGTACTTTTCTTCAGTTGCCCCACGCAATCAGCTTCCCTATGACCAAGTGCTGCAATTTTTTTCCATATCTGTAACAGCAATGTGCCACACTGAAAAGAGAAATATATCTTTATTTTAAGAAAAACTATGCAAGCTAGAGTTTCTCAACACAAATGTCTAAATTACAATAGCTCTTGCATGAGGATCTTAGTGCTCCAGCTTCCCTAAACCTGTAGCTTTTACTATCCTGTTGCTCGTCATTGTAAATGTAATATCTAAGACCATATATTGGCTTTGTGTTGGGAGTGGCTTTGGTATGAGAAAGCCACCTCAATTTTTCTCTCTCCAAAAACCTGAAAGGAAGGCCTGACAGTATCAGCTGAGCAGTACATGGTGCTTGAGCGAAGTTTCCTTTTCCTCTGCAGCAGGAAGAGTGCTGGGAATGTGCCTCTGATGTGGATGCTGCTTTAGCAGGCAGACCTGCGGCTACGGGAAGATAATTGCGTTGTTAGCGTTTGGCATGGGCTGTAATTTTCTCTTTATCTCTCCAGACGTGCACGTACCTCCTCTTACCTTTCCCTGCTCTTCTCCCGTGTTTGCGCTGAGGCCTTATCAAGTGAGGAAGTCAAAGTCTTCCCTCGGTGGCTTCCCAGCCACCTCCTCCTCCCAGCCGAGGCTCGCACTGGTTATCTTCCAGGTGATAGTATGCTTACAAGAGGAAATAAATTAAAGTAATGTCTAGATTGCTGTCGTGACTGATTCCCTTTCTTCGAGGAACACCCGTCTGCTCGACCGCTGTAAAAATAACGCGGTTGCTGCCTTCAGGAAAGGGGTTCCTCGTTCTGAGGGCCATTCCTCCCTCGTTTTATCCTGTGAGCGGCTGTCTCCGTTGCGCCCGCCTCCTCTTTTCCGCCGCGGTCGGCGGCGCCGCGCTGCGTTTCCGCACGGACACGAGCGCACAGGCCTCGTGACGGGTGGTGTTTGGTGGGTGTTCCAGACCACGCTCGCACAGCCGGAGATGCGGGGCTCTGAGGGCTGAGGTGCAGTGATTATTCCCCGGTGGGTTGTCGGAGCCCGGTTCCCTGGCTGTCTCCGCAGTGTGTCGGGCTGCAGCCGTCTGTGCGGGCCCCGCGAGCCCCTTGTGGTGGAGGTGGCCGTTTCTCGTGCGCCACGAGGTGCAGCACAGCGCGCGGCCCCGCCGTGCTCTCGCTTGGCTCCGCTTCGTGTTGGTGCTGCAGCAGCACGGCGCGGCAGCCCTCCTCGTGAAGGGGGAGCCTCGCTCCTTAGCCACCGGTACCGCTCTTGCGGCCCAAAACCATGCGCGCTGGTTCTTCATCTGGCGTCATCCTGTTTTGTCTCTCGGTCGGCTCCCTGCAGTGGTGTCGGCCGTGTCCCTGGCCCAGGGGCACCCGGCTCGGACCGGCTTTCAGGGAAGGCTGCGTGTGACGCGCGGCCTGCGTTGGTTTGTGTGCTGGAAGTGATAGTCTGCTCTGCAGGAACAACCTGAGCAGAGCCGCCACTTAAATACCTCCTTATGTGGCTGGGAAAGGGCAAGCGAGCGTGTGGTTTGCCTGCTTACGCTTATTTCAGAAAGTAGCTGGGGAACAAAAATGAAACCCTGTTTAATTTCGGCTTTTGGTGGTAGTTACTGCAGTCTGTTGCTACTGGGGAAAGGAACTGCGGGCATCTCCTCACTAGGTTTGTTTGTGTAGCATAAATGGTCCTCACGCTTGTCTTGTGAAGAGAGCTCTGGGATATGGATACAAATTTGACACTGAGCTCTAATTTTGCTCTATCTAACAGATATTTGAGTGCGCTTTAAGCATTTCAAGAATCCCATCCTTCTCAGTGCTGCTGTTTAAGTTTAGGGTTTAGGAGAAGAAATGCATCCCAGGAAAAAAGTCGAACTATTTGGATTTTGAAGCTCAAGTATATATTTAGAGATTCATTAAAATTTTACAGTCTAAGTTTATCTCTTTTTAACTAAAAAATTAGAATTTTTGCCAAAGATTTTTTTACCCTTCAGCCTTTCTTCCCCCCCCCCCCCTTCTCTTTTCTTTCCTCCTATGGATAATATCTGTCCCTCTTTCTGCCCACAGGGAACAGAATACATTGGGATCCTCTTTCCTATTTAGATGAAGGTCCCAGCTGCTGACCTCTTGCTCAGCCTGTTGCCACTGCAGCTGTTCAGCAATGCAGTAATTTTAGGAAATACTTTTGCTATTTTGGGGAAGAAAATAGGAAGTGCATTGATTTCCCTATATCACTCTAGCTGCACAACTATTCTGTTCTCAATTTGTGTTTTGCCATGTCTCTTAACTTGCATCTCTTGTTTGTTTGACGTTAACTACTCTGGGCAGTGGTTCATTGCACGTGTACGTGTGGCCAATGACTTTGTATTTTCCTCCTGTTACAAGGGACAGTTACAGCAACTATGGACTTCTTGATTTTTGGGTTGGATTAGTAGCTGTGTAGATGGGAAGGCTAAAAAGCTGTTGAACTCCTACAAGAACACATACCGTTTTTAATTATACAATAAACCTTTTGGAATTGAGAGTGATTGCTATTTGTATGTTCCTTAATCTAATGTACAAGATAGCATAGATCAGTGGTATCTGTGTGTCTGATGGCCTTTTTGTGTAAAAGGAGGAATAACACAATAAAACTCTTGGAGCGTGGATCAGGAAATAAAAATTTAGGAGTTAGCAACTTGAAGAACATGCCTCATTTTTGGCTTACTCTAGTAGATGAGCTATGGTGTGGATGGCCCAAAGCAAACATGGGTTGGTTTGTTCCAGTCGGGCTCTCCTAGGATTAATAGCAGTTGCTGAAGCAATGAGTAAGTGAGGAGTTAGGGCTAGTCTTTCTTGAACGCTTTAAAATGATTAAAAACAACAAAATGGAATAGATTAAGAAAATGCCTCTTCTTCCTTAACCCTGGATTCCTATAAAATGAGAAAGTGTTCCCGAAAAGCAGCAGGGAAAAAATGTTTGTGTTGCTCTGCAGTGCATCTCTATGCTATTACCCATTCTATAAAGCAGCCTGGTAGGTTTAGCTGCTGCTTGTAGCTGGAGGCGTCCGCTGCTTGTGCGGGAGTTTTGCACCCTCTCCCAAATGGAGGTTCTCCGACGCAGGGCAGGTCAATGCAGTGCAGCCTGTGCAAACCAGGATGGCGCAGGTGCCCAGGGTGCAGCAGTGCCAGAGCACGAGAAGAATCAGTGAAATTACTGGATGTAGTTGACGTTTGTGCAAAATGGGGAACATTTGTGGTGTGGGTTTTTTTTTTTCACCCCTCCATTCTTGCAGTTAATGCTCAGTGTGATAATGCAAACGAGTCCTCTGCAGCATTCCCGACTCTACACTGTCACGTGTACTTTTTATCTTTTTTTCCTTTGTCTTGTGGATACTAGCAGTTGCTAAATGGTTTTTATGGAGATAATATATTTAGGAGGCAATTTCCATTTGAGATTTTTACTGCTACCTCTCCCTGTCTGTGACCTAGGGAATTGGAAAGCTGATATAATACAGTTATCTTTCCAAGCTGAGTCAGTTTAAGGCATGTGCATGTAATATATAGTTTTTAATAATCTCTGCTGCCATAGAGTAGAAAGTGGTCTCTGAACGAGGACCACCAGATGAAGCTTGCTTCCATGTAAACATGGCTAGAGCAGAATCAGCCAATTTCAAGGCAGATTAGTGTCAGGGCAGCGGAAATAGGATAAGGGAGGGATGACTACAGGGGCACTCAAACATCAGCTGCGTTTAAAAAAAAAAAAAAAAAAATCTGCATGGGATCATTTTTCTTCCTCAGTCTCCCTACAACCTGAAACCTTTTTGTCCTGTGTAGTGACCCTATTGTGCATTGAAGCAAGGGGCCACACAGCAGGACAAGGCCAAAGCGAGAAGCTTGGGAAGAGCCTGACGCTGATTACAGGCTCGCTCGCTCTGTTCCGCGATAACGCCGGTCCAAATGAACAGCTTGTTTTCCTCGTGTTCCTCCCAGCTACCACCCTGTTTCTGACAGCCAGATTCTTTGTTTTGAATGTGCTGGTGTCCAGGCTGAGGAGGGAGTGACCGCTGAGCCTCGTCCCTGCACACGCCTGGCTTGGATTAACTTTTCCTCCGCACGCTAGTGCTCCTGGCAGGGATGGGCTCCCCGGGGGCTTCGCCGCCCTTGGCGTCGAGCTTGGGCCCGTCTCTCCCGCGCTGACCTTGTTTCGCTTTTCCAGCAAGGAGGGAAGAGTCAGCCCAGGCGAAACGACAAGCCAGTTAACGCTTCAGAGCGTGCAGCCGAAAAAACACAACGGGTATCGCACCCTCTGAGCCCCTGCGCGGCTACGCCCCAGCCCAGGGGACACTGGCCAAGCAGCAGCAGGCTTCCTCATGTGGGTGTTACTGCCAGTGCCTCGCCACCGTGGCATCCGTAGGAGAAAAGGCCCTTGTGGAACGACGTGCCCACAGGTGATTTGTGCTTGGCAGCGCTGGCGGAGGGCTCAGCCTGCTCTGTGTGTGCAGCAGGAGCAGCAGCCTCAGCAGGAACGCGTTGGGACCCTGTCCTGTCCAGCACCGGCCTTGGCGTGCAGGGGCTCCTGCTCCTCCCAGGTGCCCGGGAGCTGCTGCCCAGGGCTGCCACAGAGCTAACAGAGCAGCATCACGAGAAGTACGGATTTCATGAGAGAGATTGTTAGAGTATCTATGCCAGCAGCAGGCTTGAGAAGGTGAGTGAAACAAGGGCTTCTGTGGCGTATATATGGATAACATACACTGTATATATACGTGTGTATATATATGCACACACGTGTACACACAGAAGACAGGAGCTGCTGGAGGCTAGAGGGAAGGGGATGAGACGTAGTTTCTTGTTAGTAAAGAAAGGGATGGATTGCTATCAAAGCAGCCCCTGGCAAGGTGGCTGAGCAGCTGAGAGCCTCGCGTTGCTCTCCTTGATGCTTAGGTGCTTTGTCACAATTTCTTACCCTCCACTCCTGTTAGGGTGCTGCGGGACAGGTTGGGGTTAAACAGGTTTCTGCCGCAGGTTCAATTCCTGATGCTGATTTAGCAGAGCTTTGTGTTCTAATATCTAGTATAGCTGAATATTTTCCTCCTTCAAATTACTTTGATCCATGAAAATGGTAAGAACTACAGTTTATTTCGGGAGTATTATTTTATGGGGTTTGCGAGCAGCTTATTCTTCTGTGCTTCTATCTGATGGGAAATTTTTAAATGGTCTTCTAAAATTATCTGAGCATGAAGCTGTAAAAAGCTGAGGGCTTGCACATCTGAAATGGTGAAGAAAAAGAAACCTGTAGAAACTTTGCAGAGACATCTGTGTTGAGCGAGGTAGCTAAGGCTGGCCCTCGGAAATGAAAACCCTGTAGGCAAAGCTTTCTGTCAGTTCAAGTATTTTATGTGGTTGTCCCAAGTTGCAAGTTTGGCTGTATTCACTGGAAAGCATAAAATATTACTGAATCCTCTTGCTCTTGACCTACCCAATAAACTACGTAATTTAGGACAGCATAAATGTGTTTTGCATTAGGTGGGATCTTATACTGATTTATTACCTGACTAATGTCATCCTTCCTATCCAAAGTGTTGTCTTTCCAGATCCCATTTCCTCCTGATTACTAGTACATGGTTCCTCCAAGGCTCTACGGTGGAGGAGTTTCTCCTGGGATGCAACAGTTTTGGAAAGATGCTTCTCTTTGCTGTGGAGCGGCTGGTTGATTGGCAGCGTTTTGTAAGCAGGTCCAGCCAACACATCCACACAAGTGCATCTGCACAGACTTCTGTGAAAGATCAGTCTGTTTAACAAGAGTTGCCTGAGTTGCCCTCAGCTTTTTTTTTGCCTCATCTTGTAAACATAAATTTCCCCACCAAATTTTTATCCTTTCCTCCTCTAGATTTTACATAAAGGTCTTTCTGCTGTAATATATTGGGTAAGCTTCCAGCTTGACTAACCCTATTTTATTTTCATTTTCTGTCGCACATTGCGGATCTTGGCAAGCTGAAAGTTGTGGTTCAGCTGTTGTTTCCCTTTTATTTCCTAAAGATGTGATGTGTTTACCCAAATAATGGAAAGCTGGGAAGAGCGTGGTGGATTCTTTTCTGCCCCTTCTTACATTCACTGAAGTACGTGGGGGTATGTAAAATAAGAAGAAATTACTCTTCACCTCAGAATACACCCTACCACTTTCTTGTGGTGGCGTGGGTGTAGGTTGGGCCTCCCTCTTCTCCTTTGAAACCATAAAAGAGATCCAGATAACCTGATGGAAGATATTTGTTGGCCCAAAAGCCAAGGTTCTCTGCCGTGCTTTGGTGGCTTGGTGGCTCTAGCCACCGAGCTGGGTGGAGTGGCTGACATTGCGGAGGGCTGTGCTGCCATCCAGAGGGACCTGGACAGGCTGGAGAGTTGGGCAGAGAGGAACCTCTTGAGGTTCAACAAGGACAAGTGCAGGGTCCTGCCCCTGGGCAGGAATAACCCCAGGCACCAGGACAGAATAGGGGTCGACCTGCTGGAGAGCAGCTCCACGGAAAGGGACGTGGGAGTGTCTGGTGTCTGGTCAGTGACAGGACAAGGGGTAATGGGTGTAAGTTGAAACACAGGCAGTTCCATCTCCATGTGAGGGGGAACACCTTTCCTGTGAGGGTGCCAGAGCCCTGGCACAGGCTGCCCAGGGAGGCTGTGGAGTCTCCTTCTCTGGAGATCTTCCAAACCCGCCTGGATGCCGCCCTGTGCCCCGTGCTCTGGGTGTCCCTACTGGAGCAGGGGGGTTGGACTAGATGATCTCTAGAGGTCCCTTCCAACCTTGAACATTCTGTGATTCTACAGTTTAAAATGAGTAGTTGACTATGTTTTGTGCTTCTCAAGTTTTGAATATTGCAAACTGTGCCTGTAAAGCCACTCTCTGCTGTGATACGGCAGGAGAGAAGTGATTTTGCAGAAATTCCTCTCAAAGCAGACCGAGGTCTCTGGAAGGAGCCCAGAGGAGCCTCCCTCTGCTTCCAGCTATTCTAGCACCAGGCGAAGTTTGACATGTCTGCTTGCTTGCTTCTGCTGCTGGTTCTGCTCTGTGTTTGGGCACCTGCCCTTACCACAGTTGCTTTGTAAGTTTTGCAAAAGGGCGAGCAAAGAGGCGTTGAGCATCTGGTGGGCACTCCGGGTGAAAACTGCCGGTGCTTTCCCTGTGGATCAGTTTTCTTCCTCGGAGCGCGCACAGATCCATGTGTGGCTAACAAGAGCAGAGCCCTGTCCTGCGCTCAGCCGGGGCTCTGCTGCTGGTAGCAGCCAGTAGCAAAGGGTAGAAAAGCTTTGCAGATATACAGCACAAGCTCTCCTTGGTGTCTTGTCTCAGCTTTCAGCACTCGGTGGTTTAGAATAGAGGGAAAAGAAGTCTAAAGTTCAAATGGACATCGTTGAGCCTTGGAAGCTTTCTACCTTGTGATGTTGAACAGATGCTCAGTTTCTTCTCTCTGTAAGAAAAGTGCAGGGTATTCCTCCTGTGCCTAGTTCCATAGCTGAAAATAGCACATAAGCGTTCTTTCAGTTACCAACAGCTTGCAAGGAGTTAAAAAATAACAAGCAACTTAGGATCTAGTGAAAAATCAGAGCGGCCTTCCTGCGTGCGTTGCTGTGTCTGTGCGCAGTTGTCCCTTGGTTTCTTTGGGAATGGAGGTACGAATTGCTGTTCACCTCACCAAAGTATGTTCAGATCTCAAGTGAAAAGTAATATGCTATTTTAAACACCTTGATGCACAAGCCCTCTAGTGAGCAGGGTTCTGGTTTGGGTTCACAGTATAATTTTTGAAGCGTAAGACTTCTTGACAGCAGTCAAAAAGGGTTCCTCCCGAAGTGGGGAAAAAGTAGCAGAAGCAAATTAAAGATTTAATAGGTGACTTTTATGAATATGTGATTATGAACATAAACAGCTGGGGATTAGGACTTTAGCACAAAGTTGCCTCAAAGAAGAATACATGTGAAAGGTATTTTTGTGGGTTGTTTAATTTATGTACAATCTCCACAGACCTTCAGTAGTAGACAGTACTCGGGCTGCTTTGTGACTGTACCAAGCTGTTGTATGCAATGTCTGTGGCGCTAAATGTGCATTCCTGCAGCTTCAAAACATGATCACATGGCCTGACTAATAGGATATCTTTACGGTGGGACTGAGATACTGCTGCGTCCATGTCCAAAGCGGCCCAAGTCAGTTTGTGCGTCCCATGTGACGAGCGATGTTTCAGACGGGTGCTAGCGTGGTTAGCAGGGAGGGCAGGAGCGGGTGAGCTCTGCTGGTTGCCGAGGCCCTCTCCTGTGCCCCAGCTACCGCTGCTGCAGGCGGAGAAGGGTGAGAGCAGCTCCCAGGTAAAATCACTGAGGGAAGCAGAAATACAGCTAAACGCCGTCTCACATGCACGCCTTTTAAGCTGGCTGGAGAGCAGCTGGTATCCCGCAGCCTTCCGGGACTTCCTCTTGCTCCTTTTCAACTTGCTCCTTTTCAATTTCCCCTCATCCTGGGTGGATTTGAAGGACTTCTGCAGCTCGCTGCAGGGATCTTGCAAAGATATGCATGGGAGCAGCTGAGCTATTTCAGCACAGAGAAAGCTTGAAAATGAGCTGACCTTGAACAAAGCCCTTCGCTTTGGTTAGAGTCGAGAAGCTTGGAGGCTATGGGTTACCTTGTGCCAGCCAGCTCACCCATCAAAGCCAGCCCCTTAGCTGAACTTCCCCACGGGTTAGCCACGACGCTCGCGGCCTGGGCACGCAGCTCAGGATAGGTGCAGGCCTGCGCTTAGTGGGGGTAGGTGCAGTCCTGTGCTCCTTCCTAATGGGAAGATTTTCTCTTTCTCCCTTTGGCCAGACCAAAGTTGCAGAAACCCTAGCGAAGACCTCAGCGAAACCGAGCAGGGCAAGCGCAGGCCAGGGCTGCCTTTTAAAGAAAGGGAGCTTTTGTAAGCGCGCAGAGAATAGCGCTTTTCTGATCGGGGACGTGCGGAAACCCCAAGTCAGACAAGTGTCCCCACCCTCCGCTCCGGCCAAATGCCAGCTGACAGGCATAACCTGTAGGTGTGAAAGGGGGCCGGGGGTTGCTTTAAGCTCCAGGATGCCAAGGAGACTTTTCTCGGCTTTTGGATGGTAAACAAGGGCTGTGACTTCAGTCTATGATATAATTTAACTTTTGGCAAGGCTCAGAGAGACGAGATGAGCTCGGTGTTTAAAGCTGTTGAGGGACACATTTTGCATTCAAAGTTCACCCCACTAATCTTTCCTTTTAGGTCTCTACAAAAGCAGCTCTTTTTGGAGCCCAGCAGTATAGAATAAAATCATCCTTGCCTCCCCAAAACTTGGCAAAACACTATGCCCAGATTTCTCCCTAATAGGGAGAGGCCAGGCTGATCTCTTTTTACATTTTATAATGATATTCTTTCTCATTCTGTTTTGGACAAGTGGGTTTTGGCTGCAGTCCATCTGGAATGTTAGGTGCATCGTAGGAGCATCCCGCTGTTGCGAAGAGCCGCGCTCATTTCCAAGCGCTAATAGACAAATTGTACCTGTGATTCTGTCAACATTATCTCTCGGGGCTTTGGGAGAGACGGGTCACATCGCTGCAGACAAAGGCAGATGTGCGTTCTGCCCCATGCAGAAAGCACTGCTGTATAAGCAGCAGCTGTTGAAAATAAATAAATAAAAATGCAGGCCCTTGCCCTGAATCCCAGGGGTGTGGAGTTGGTTTGTTTGGGATTCATTTGTTCACGACAACAATGAGCAAGGGTGAATAATGGCTTCGGATGAACTCTGAAGGACGTGAGAAACCAGAATGCTGCTTGGCGCTTTGAAAGTGAGGATCTTGGCTTCAGCTTTCTGACCTGAAAAGGAGCGCTGGCAGGGGAAGGTGAAAACCTGCGTGGTTGGCCTGTGGTCCTTGTGATCCGCGAGCACGGTTGAGCCTGCCATCTGGGGAAGTGCCTTCTGCTGGCGCCGGGAGGCGGCGAGCAACCCAAGAACCGCGGCCAGAGGCGCTTCGGCTGCTCTTGCTCTTGAGTTGCTCAGTGTGGGTTTGCGCTGAGGGACTGGAATCGCACATCGGCAAGCTGTACAGCTATCCCAGCACTTGGAGACTGGGTGACAAGGATGCATTTCATCCTGCTATGATCTGTTACTGGGGCTTTAAAGATGAGAGGCACAAAATTAAAAAGTGATTTTTTTTTTGAGGCGGGGGCTCTTTTGGCTAGTAAAGAAACATTGAGGTTGCTGCTGCTGCTTATTTTACTTAGTGGTTATTGCTAGCGTGTGCACTGCTATCTAAATGGTGCAGGACTTGTGTTTGGATCTTACATGTGTTATTTAGCTGCAAGAGCTGAGTCGAGCCGAGTCGCTTTGACCGTGCTGTACTGCTGCTTTTATGTAGAACTCAAGTTTGGATTTGTTTGCTCTTCTGACAAACAATTCTGTGGGTCTCCCTGTTGAAAAAGAGCCTTGTAATTTCTTGCAAAGGCAGACAGGCTTTTTAGAACTAAAAAGCAAATATGTCTAAGGCATTTCCACTTGTCCCACTCATCTCAACAGAAACTTGACTCTGGAATCTACTGCACTGTCAGTCGAATACCAAGTCTTTTCTCCTTAGAAAGTTCTTTATAGACACAGTTATTTGGACTTTTTTCATCTGTTTCTGCCCTTTGATGGATAGATCTGAAAAAAAAAAAAACCTGAAATAAATATCAGTTGAAATAAATATCTGTGAAATAAGCATTAGAGTAGTGTAGGAATGTAGTTATGGTGTAACTAAAGAGGAGGCAAAACTGGATGTACAGAAGCTAAGGGATATATGAGAAGGAAAAAGAAAATAGCTTAAAGCGCACTTAAGCTGGGAGGGAGCCAAGTTGTCATGATGATCAGGAGAAATTTGTCTTGTCAGAGGTCACTTTAAATATTGGGCAGATGATATGTTGTTGAAAGCAGAAGAAGAAGCTGCACGTGCAAGCTGAACATTAAGCGGCAGTTAGATGTATGTGGCTTTCGTCCCTTCCTCTGCTGTGTTGAATTAACCTTCCTCTAGTTTTTCTTTATTCGTTAAACAAATCAAATCCTCTCTGGAGAATTTGAGGGGCTTCTGAAACGTCCTGTTTTGTTCTCTTGCTTTAGCAAGTTGGCAAGTTTAGCAGTTGGCTCCACCTTTGCTCTTCACTACTTTCATGCTTATAGAGGGATAAGTGCTTCCACAGGCTTACAAATCCATACGTTAGTGCTTCAGTCACCATGGTCCAGGATTAAAAAAGATTCTGTATATGCTGATAAAGGCATATAGATCTGCCCTGACTTTCGTGCTGTCCCCCAGATGCTGGGGGTCCTGTCCCAGCGTGTGCTACTAATGGTCTACTGCAGCATTAGAGAACTGGAGGTCTGAGAGGGAGACTGTTTTTGAGAAATCGTGGAACTGATTTATCCCTGTTACTTTGTGCTGAGTGAGAAGGTTGGCACTTAGGGGGGATCCATGGTCCCCACCTGCTGGATTGGGAACAGAGGAGCCGGAGCTGCTGGCTAAGGGTGGGACCGAAGAGAAACACAGCTTAGGAATGTGTCAGAGCCATCTGCTTTCCTTCCTTTGATAGTCACAAAAGGAGATTCCAGGGCCGGTTCAAAATGGTAAAAGGCCCTGGAACAAAGCTCCTTTCTTCCAGAAGAGACCACTTCAGGGCAGCGGTGATTTTCCCATTTCGGATGTGTACTGCTGATGGCTCCCTAAATTATTTTACAAATGCAACTGCTTTTGCTCTTTTCAAAGCAGGGCCTGTAAATAACCGCTCGAGGAACTGCTCTGCCGTTGTTGTTGCTGTTGCTGCAGTTGTTTCCGCAGCAGAGCAGCGGTGGTGCTGGGCACTGGGGCCGCGCGGGCTGCGGGGCGCCCCGGCAGCTCCCCGCTGCTCTGCCGGTGCCGGGCTCGGGAAGGAGACGTGCTCGTGTGCAGAGCGATCCGCCCCAGGAGCGGGAAGCAGCCAGGAGCGCAAGCGGCGCCGCGACGCGGCTCCCCGCACGGAGCCCGCCTGTTGGTGGGTCCCTCCGGGTGTTAGTTAAGCTGGCGCCTGAGGATGGCCCTTCAGAAGTGTGGTGAGCGTGAAACGCTCGCATTTCCTGCGGGTCTCGGGGACGAGTCGATTTATAGGGCACAGCAGGCGAGGTGTGGGGGCATGTGCGGCAGGGGGAGAGCCCCGCGGGCGCTGCGGGCACGGCCGCTGCGGCGGTGGCAGCAAGGCAGCGGTGGGGCGGCGGTGTGGGGCGGAGAGGGCCGCCAGCAGCTGCTCGAGCACCGAGGCGCTCGGTGCCTTGGGCGCTGACCGCTGCCGTTCTGACTCTTTGTTTTTAATTTATTTTTTTATCGTGTTTAATCTGATTAATCGGCTGCGAGTTTCTGTCTGCGAGAGCTGCGCTTCGCACGGTGTGTTTTCACCTTATGGTCCACTTTGATTAATCATCCGTGTCTCCCCTTGGATGGGAAGCAGTGAAAGACTCCAGCTTCCCTTTTTGCTGCATTTCGGGGATTAATGGGAAAAAGTGTCATGCTTTGTCAAGGGACGATTTTTCATATTAGCGTTTGCAAAGCAGAGACAGTGCCCTGTGCTGTGGCTCTTTACCATATTAAACAGGAATGTCCTTCAAAGTCTTTGTCAATGATGGGTATAAATCAAAGCGAGAAAAACAGTACGTACTGAATTTAACATTACTGCATTTTTTAATGTGCAAGTAGGCTTAACTTTTTTTCCCATCTGAAGCCCGTCAAGATCAAAATCAAGCAGGCGTTCACAGCCACAATTGGAACTTGCCAACCTTTTCCTTTAGGTTTACATGAGTCCAAACTCTTCCCCACTGCTTTTGTCAATAGGTCTTTTAAAGGCAAGCTTTAGAGTTAGGTTTGCCTTAGTCTTTCCTCTTTATTTTATTTTTTTTTTTTTTTTGTCCTCACAACTTTGGGCCCAAAGTCTTCTTTTAATGGGCATTAGTTAAGGCCTGGAATTGAGTAGACGTTTGTGAAGGAGGCTCGAAGTTTGCAATAGAATTGTTCTTTATAGTTTTTCCATGGGGGTAAAAAAATCTTCTTATGAGAATAAAGACTGTGGGCTAATCTCTTGCCATCTGGAAAATGTAGAAGCCAGAGGTTGTTGGCACCGGGTCACATCCCTTATGTAAACTGTCAAATTCTTTCCATATTAATGGCGTATCAAGTTAAGCCTGTGAGGTTTGTTGTCGACCAGAGCTAATTTATTGATTTTTATTTTGATTCTGTCCTATTAATACTTGCTCGTGTTGATTGATATTCATTTATTTATTTATTTTTGGTAGGCCCTGGTCATCCCTCCTCGGCATGGAGTTTTCCCGCCTTTCCCAGCTGCGCAGTTCCCTGACGGTGACAGTGCTTGGCAGAGGCATTGTGTGAAACCCTCGTGACAGGGAGCGTTTTCGCAAGTGACTTTTGCAGCTAATTACCTTGAAATGAGGCTGGGGACAGCGGCTGGGCGCGCTGGGGCGGCCCGGCGCGCGCCGCCACGGACGGTTCCCGCGCTGCGGATCCCTGGCCCCGTGCCAGGCCCCAGCGCGGTAGCTCTTTGCAGGGGACTCGCTGCAGCCTTGAGCAAGTTCAGTTGGATTGAGGTGGTTTTGTCCCCTCCTCTGGAGGATTCAGCGTTGTGTTCGCTGGGGCTCCTCGTGCAGGACACCCTCAGCTCCCGCCGCTTCCCGCGGCCGGGGGGCACGAAGCAAAGGATGGGTGTAATCATCATTGTAATCATTAATTTCTTAGCCTAGAAAGGTAACTACTCTCTCTGGAAATGGACCCGCAGGCTCTTAGATGTATTGACAGTCAAAGAAGGGACATTTGCCAGCAGCTGCTCTTACCGAAGTTGAGGAGTATCGATTTTTTTTGTTTCTTTTTTCGCCCATTTTTTCTGAAACTTTTCATGACTTCCCTCCCATCCCCAAATAAAAGAGCCACCATGAACTCTGGTTTCTCCTTTTGATAGCAAAAGGCTAAACAATATAAAGTGCACAGTGAAACCCTTGAAGGCTTGTTATTGCAGAGAGCAGACTTTAATGTTGCATGCTGAGAATAATGGCCAGTAGAAGGAAACTATAATGTTTTATTGCCAGACATTTCATAGCCAGAATATTTTGCCAGAAGGTAAGACGTGTTGGGGAGAGAACAGCATATTTGTTTCTGTCAGTACTTTCTTCCTCCCTCTCCCCCTTCCCTCATGATAGAGTCTTATCTAAACATGGATAGCAAAAGAAGGGGATTTTCTGTCAAAACCATGAGGTGCTACAGGGGGGCTGATGAAAGTGGGACCCGCAGAGGTGGCGCAAAAACCCTGTCTCCAAGGTATCCGTGTGCTGCTGTTGAAGAGCAATTGCTCAGCAGTTTGCACAGGGCTGAGCTGGGTGCCCATTGCATGGAGAACCACAGGGAGGAGGACTGCAGGGCTCTTGCATCCTTCTACGTACAGAGCCCCTTTTTTTGTCTCACAGTAGCTTTAGGCAGGATACCCTGTGGGGCATAATAGGATTTAAATTAGTAGCATTTCAAATTTGCTTTAGGATGGTGTCCATGAATTCCTGTTTATAAGACATGAGCATTAACTTGACGGAGCGCGTTGCCTTTGGAGGGGCCTGGGCCTGCAGAGGTGCCGTGGCTGCTCCCTCGCCTGCTTCCCTCTCCGTGCCTTGGCAGGAGCTCATCCCGGCCTAGCTGCTCGGGATATGGCCAAGGCTGTGGAGTCTCCATCTCTGGAGACCTTCCAAACCTGCCTGGATGATGCCCCGTGCCCTGGGTTTTCCTGCTGGACCTGGGGGTTCGGACAGGACCATCTCTTGAGGTCTCCAGGCAGCCGGGAATCCCGGAGCCGGCTGGGCGCTCTGTGGCAGGGAGTGCAGCCCTATGGAGCGGGTTGGCAGGGGAGCCCTCAGCCCTCAGGCAGCTGCAGGGAGGGGGACCTGCGGTATTTCTGTATTTCTGCCCTTCTCCTGCATCAGCTGTCACTGCTGCAATTTCAGGTTCCTTCCCTACGTTCTACCTCCTCCTGCTCACCTTAAAATATACTGTTTGCCTTGGACAGCAGCGTGGGATTTGTACCTCCTTTGTAACATGTAGGATCCTGTCTGCTCAAAATGCGCTGTGGTGGGGAGGCTCTTTTGTGCTGCTCTCGCAGAGATTCGCTGGGCTGCGGGGAGCTTGCGGCGTGTGAATAATAAATGTCATCTTTGGGGAGCAACCAACACTTTTCAGACGGTAATATTCCCAAGTTCTGTTGTGTAGTTGCTAAAATATGTCAAGCTTTTCATCTCTTGGGAGCGAGGAAAACTTGTTTCTCTGCTATGTATTCCCCCACATACAAGGATGTGCGCACGCTGCCTTGTCAGTAAGGGAACCCTTCGCTGCCCCTGGATTTGAAAAGCACGAGAAATTCCAGGAGAAGAACTGCCCCGACTTCCTCTTAGAGCCGGAGGAGACGGTCTGCCTTGCCCGCGTGAGCGGTGCCGTTTCGCCCGGGACGCAGGATGCCCGCGTTGCCCCACCTGCTCCTGTTTGGGCTCTGGCAAGTGCGCGTTTCTTCTGCTAACTGCTGGTGAAGCGCGTTGAAATTGCATGCTCAAGACCACTAGCTACTCTGGCAAGGGCTTTCCTTTTGTATTTCTTTCTTTTTCACACGTTGCTAACGCAAATTCCTTTGATTTTTAATTGTCTCTCTTTGGAAATAATCGTG
The DNA here is from genome assembly GCF_003342845.1 of Nothoprocta perdicaria. Classification (NCBI taxonomy): domain Eukaryota; kingdom Metazoa; phylum Chordata; class Aves; order Tinamiformes; family Tinamidae; genus Nothoprocta; species Nothoprocta perdicaria. The sequence continues at coordinate 705,332 of NW_020455503.1, forward strand.
TGCACACCATAAAATCTGGGTAAGGTTCACACCTATTGCTCCGTAAAGCACTCACAATTAAGTGAAAATGCATGTACAGTAAAGTCACCTGTTGAAATTTCCCATTACACGAGGTTTTATTGTTCACAAATTAATGTCATGAATCCATTTGGACACCAACCAGGAACTTGTTATAATGGCTCACACATAAGTAAAAGCTTTCTCTATGCTTTAATTAGTTGATACAAGGGATTAAGATGATTATGTGGAAGGCAGTGCAGTTTCTCTCTTAATAAATCAGGCGGTGTGGGTGCCAAGTAAGCCCTCGATCCCATTTGGGCAGAGTGCTTTGATAAAGGCACAAATCAGAGCACTAAGACTTCCTGTGGCAGCAGCAACGTAGATCATTTGGGCTTGCTGATACTGTTCGTGTGCAACGTGGGATATTAATCAAGATTAATTATACACATTGGCTAGGAAACAAATTCCGGGCCAGTGCAGGGCATGCTTCCGTATGTAATTGCTGACTTTAAGGTACTGGGTTAATTGATAGAAATTAAAGAGCCTTCCATGTACGGGTAGCAGGTTTCAGAACACCAGCTCAGTGCACGGGCTCTCTCTGTGCGGTTTGGTCCAGTCAGTTTTACGCACGGGCCAGTGTGTGATTGTGCGGGTGCCTGTTGCACTTTCCCAGCTTTCTCCTTTCCTATTCCCTGCTTTTCCTGTTCTCTTAAACCTGAGCAGAGAGGCAGCCAATAATGAAATACCTCAAATAATGTCAGGCAGCATGCTCCGCGACTGAGGTGCAGGATGCTACATTAGCCTGATTGGGCACGCGGAGAGCTGCACAAACTGCGTCGTGAATAACCCTGAGGGCTGTGCTTTGGTGCAGCTGAGAGCATGTGCATGCCTACCATGTGCGTCCAGTAATAAACTGGATGCACTTTGTTATACGAGCAAATCTATGTAGAACCTAGAAATCTCACAGGATTGCTATATATCTATATATTGTTACACTATATATATCTATGTACTTCTTCATAAATTTGCGTGTGTGTATGCATGTATGTGCCTCTCCTAAGGAGTGCAATTTGGGAGCAAATAAGCTCCCAAATGAGCTTATTTGGGAAGGGTGTGAAGGGATCATCAGCACTTGCCTGTAGTGACAGAAAGGAAACTGGAGTAAAGAAAGTTGGAGTATTCGCTGGGGAGCTGATTGTAGGTGCTTTGAGTTTTTCCTATCTTAGTTCATCAAAGATTGATTACAGAACTGGGTAGGACTCAAGGCTGTAGCTAGAAAAATATACAGAGAGAAGGGAATTCAGTAAGTATTCCTCCTGCTGTTAACTTCATGCTTCTTTGTGCTTTTGCAAGTGTAATTCTAAATGGAAGAGGGAGGGCTGAGTATCTGAGTTTTGTGTCCCTGCTTTTGTAGTGAGTGCAGATTGCTGGATGAAACAAGCGAGATGTAAGGGTTTGGGCTCTTTTTGTCTTTTTTTCTTTCCTGCTTTTTAATGTACTTTATTGTGATCTGTGCAACTATGAAAAAGATGCTCTTCTGTCCCTGAAGTGTCTGTTTTAAAAATAATTGGTGCTAACAATAATAGCACCCTCTTCTTTTAACAGAAATGCCTGTTTGCCATTCACTCCATGCCGTCCTTAAGGAGCAGCAACAGTTTGCTGCTGTCGAGGCCCTTTGTCCCGAGGCCTGGGCTTCCCTGGCGCAGGAACTGCTTGTGGACGGGGTGAGAGGCGCTCCATGGCATTGCCTGCACGGAGCGGGATGCGTGGGTGCCGTGTGTGCAGCGCAGCGCCTGCGAGAGCGGCTCCGGCGGCCGGGATTCTGCCGGATGGGGATCTGCCGGGATGGAGGCCGGGTGCGTGAAGGAGCCGCGGGGCAGCGGCCGCCTCGCTGGCTGGCAGCCCTGTCCCCGTGAGAAAGGGGCATCCAGGCAGCGCGTTTGCTTAGGCTGCGCACTAACCCTTCCTGCGGCACACCCGAGGAGTTTCACGTGGGACTTGCACAGTGTCGTTGGTGATTAACCTGGTTTTTTTCCTCTATTCCCATTTGTGCTTAAGCATTCCTTAAAAAGTATCCACAAATACCTTGCATTAAACACTGAGATCTTATCTCTATCTTATCTCTCTCTTTTGCATATCTCACCTGAAAACTGAGGTGAGCTGGAGTCGTTCTGTTCCTGTAATTTGGGGGTGGGTGGATGGGGGAGAATAACTGCTGTATTTCTTTAGGCAGGCTGGTAATGTTGAGCCTGAAGGGAAAGGTTTTGTTGTCCCGTTCCTCCCTCCTAAATTCCAGAGGACATAAGTGGGTGATGGATGGAGAACGGTGAGCACCTTCATTTTGCAGCATTCTTGTTGTGTAAATTCTTTGGAAGAGAAAGAGTTTGTATTTAGGTACATGTATGAAACCAGACACATACCAGCCGCTGTCAGAACATAAACTATAAATATGATTGCGTGTATGATAACGAGGCTGTATATGAGCTGGAGCCCAAGGAAAACGTTTTGAACTAAGGCACGGGGTTGGCCTCATGAAGCAGCGGCAGCTGAAGGCCATAGTCTTCTGTTCGAACATTTAGATGCCAAAAATCTTGTCCAATTGAAAAGTGTAGTGCTGACAAACACAGATTGGAGGCCAGGAATCCTGTTAGCAAAGGCAGTAGGAGGTGCGGGAGCACCGCGCGAGGCGAAGGGCGCTCGCTAGCTCCAAGGGGCGACCTCGCTGCGCTTGGCCAAGCTCTAAAGCAGCCACGGAGCTTAGCAGCTCACGCCAGCACTCTTAAACAAATGGCAGGTTCACGTTACTCACCATCCTGGTCGTATTCATAACTTGATACCCAGAAGAGCCCTTTAGCAAGAGATGAAGAGGCCGCCGATAGAAGAATTGCGGAGCCTCTGTGGTTCATTACTCAGGGATGTTATTTAGAAATTTGTCTATGTATCTCTTTTTCGGTGGTGCCTGGAAATAGCTGTGGAAACTCCCACGTAATAAAGTGAGCAGCAGTGCTGTTTGAAACGTGAGTAATACTGAAATGGCTGGAAAAGCTTGCCTTGCAAGTGCTCTGGAGCTATTGGAAACACACGGATTTCTGAAATGAGGGCAGCCTTCTAACACCTTCCTCAGAGGCACAGAACTTTCATGCCCAAGTTTCCCCTGTCCCCCAAATCCGGCATCATTTTAAGGAGGAATCTGTGAGTTGAAGGGAGAAACTGATTCTGTTGCTGACGGAGCCAGAGTTAACAGGAAGGCTGCAGCTGCCACTAGATGCTCCTGTCACGAGAGTGAGCCCTGCGCTTGCACTGCGAGCATCTTCAGGGCTGTTGACAGCCGATGCTTGCTTTCTATCCATAAATGATTACAGACCACTCGTATTATCACACACTCTTACAAAGTCTCCTTATCACTTCTCGCTGAGAAATCCTAGTGTTCAGAAACGTAGCAAAAGGCTTGTGAGGAAGCCTCGGTGCTGCTCTCAGGGCATGAAAAGCTAGCCTGGTCATGGGCAGACTGCAATCCCTGTTCCCCCCATAGAGCAGCACATCTAGAAACTGGTACCAGTTCCCTTTCGGGCAGTGTGAAGGAGCTGTTTAGCCGTGACGGGTCAGAAACACCGCTGCTGGGCAAGTACCCGGAGCCTGTGCCTTTGGGATGCCTGTGAAGGAAAGTATTTGTGGTTCTGACACCTTGTTCCATCATTCACATCATCCCCTGGTAGGAACTTGGTGAAATAATTTGTGAAATAATACTGTAGATTCACACCAAGTTTAAGGCAGTCATGAGCCCATATTGTGAGTCACGTTGCCTCTGTAAAGATGTAAAGGGCTCCTGAGGAAGAGCAGGTCCCGAGAGCAGGGGAGGAAAACCATCCCTCGTTCCGGAGCTCCTGTCTAAGCTTCAGGAGCTAGTTCCCCTACTGTGAAAGATTTGCTAAGTATTTTTTGGTATGGGTAGGAAAAGTGTCTTAGACACTTAACAGTTGCACAGCTGCTAAAGGACAAAGTAGATTTTTATAGTGTGAGTAGTGATTTATTGCTGTATTTTTTTTCCCTTTTTTTCAGATGTGGTTAAGTCTGGACTGCCCTTTTACAATGACCTGCATTTGTGTGGCCGTGCTTATTTCTGTGTTGCATTTTGTGTGGTTGTAGATGACTTGTGGCATTTGGGAGGCGGGTCTGTCCCTCGCGGACGGCCGGCGCGCTGGCAGGAGCGCGCGGGGCAGCGCGCGGTGACGCTGCGGGCAGCAGGGCTGGTGCTGCCGCTCGGTGCCGCCCGCCTGGTTTGGGGCTCAGCCAACAGGTAGATTCCTACTGTACCCAATTTTGTAATGCTAATTTTAAAAAAATCCTTTTAAAAAAAGTGAAATGTAAGGAACTTGAGCTTTGGCGGTAGGAATCCTAAGTAATTTAAAGAAAATTTTCATTTTATGTGTATCTTTTGGCATCCCACAGTTGCACAAATAGGTTAGTGGCCTGAGCAAATCTGAATATAATGTAGCCACGGCTAGTCTACTTATCTTGTCCAAAAATGTGAATGGAGGTAAGCTAGATATATGTGCATTCCAGTTTAATATATATATATATGTGCGTGTGCGCACACACATATATTTTAAGTAACAAATTAAATTGCTAAATGATAATGGGCTTCCCAGCTGCATGGACAACTGTCTTTGGGATTTATGTCTGCACTGTTACAGTGTGACTGATGTAATTCCAGTCATTATGCTGCAGAGATAACGATGAGGCCTCCTCCTTCAGCAAGGCAGAGAGTTGTTTTAAAAACTTCTTTTCAATAATTTATTTTCCCCACTTTGAGGGAAGATATTCCATCTCCCCTTTGTGCTACTTAACGGAATGTGTGCGCTGGTGGAGTGAGAGGCAGTCGCTCTGCATTTGGCCACAGATGGATCAGCAGCGCCGCAGATGTCTATGAGCTTTTGCACCAAGGAGTTGAAGGATTCACTGCGCACATTTCTTCCGAAAAGGACAGATGCTCCTGGAGCTTGTGTTGTCTTCCGTTTTTCCCTGTTTCTGCCTTTGCTTTTAAATATGCTTCAAGCAGTAGTTGTACACAACTAGAAGAAGTATTTGGTTGCATACAGCGTCATAAACCTGCGAAAACAAACACACTCTCGTTGCGAAAGCTGCACAGAGCCGAACGCTCCCATAGCTACCTTTGACCTTCTCATGTGCTCTGCACCCAATTACTTCCCTTCTGAAAGTAACTCAGAAACTCTTTACACTTTCTTAATAAAAGAAAGAAGGGCTGGGCCCACCTCGAGTATTGGGGGCAGTTCAGGGCGCCCCGGGACAAGAGGGACGTGATGCTTCTAGATCAAGTTTTAACTTGATCAGTGCCAGGGGCATGATCTTGGTCTCACGGATTGTAGGGGAGGGACAGGCTTTTCCTGGCCATTAGTCTTAGCTGGGATTTAGTGCCATCTTGTCTGCTGTGTAAAGGGGAGGCTGTCCTGGCTTCGCAGCTGTCAGGTACAAATTATGTAGTGCCCATAGCCATGCCTGGATATACTGCTCACCCAGCCCCTAGCAGTTCTTTGCACACACTCCTTGGCTAGCAGGCGGAAACCGTGGCCAGTTTCCCTCAGTTTATACAGTACTTAGGCAAAATACCTTGACTGAGCTTGAAATAACGAGGCCGAAAGCCCTTAAGCAGCCGATGCTTTAACTCTAATGTCCCACTAAAGCCGTGCGTAGCAGCGTTGCTGAGGTGGCGAGCGCGGAACGGGGCGACGTGCGGCAGCTCCTCTGGCTGACGCTGGCCTTGCCGCGGGGTGGGAGAGAGGAAACCATCCCGGCAAAATGGGCCGCGAAGGTGCGGGATGGAGCCGGGCTCCTGCGGTGCCGCGACCGCTGCCGCGGGTGGGTGCTGCTCACTGTGCCGTTCTCTCTGCCTCTCCTCTTGCCTTCCCCAGAGATTTCCTAAAAATCTGACTTAGAAACTCAGTTTGGGGCTGTTTCTGTGTATGCATACGTTACTTGGCCGCTTTTTTAATTGCATCTGATACTGTGGATGAGCTTTTGCATTTCCAAACCCCTGCATGGTTTTGGTGAGCGTGTGGAGGGTGGACCGCTGTGCTGAGATAGGCCTGTGCTTTGATATCTAAATACTTGCTCGCATGTGTAAGCATGATAATATTAGCTCGATGTGTCAGTGATTCGTTACAGCCATAAAGCGGAGAGCAGTTATTTATGCTTGCAAAATGTAAGGGCTGGTTGAGTCCCAGTTGGGATCCAGGCATTTAATTGCCTGTGTGCTTGCTCCCTCTTTAAATTCATCTTCTGTTGCTCAGGAATTAATTCTTCATGTCCTATCCGAAGGATTAGAACAGTGTTCCCTCCCTGTGATACTTCTTTGAATGCGAAAGGGGTGACGTTTCCCTGCTCTCCAGGAGAGCAGCGCAGCCAACAGAGGGAGCACAAATTCTGTGGAGCTGCCGCTGTCTCCGGCGCGCGGCCGGGGCGCTGCCTGCGCCGCGCTGCACCGCTGAGCCCTGTGGCTTTCCACGGGGAAAATCTGCTCGGTTTCAGCTCCTTTCTTTTTGGAAGCATCGTTCACGAGGCCCGCAATATGGCTGAGGAAATAGCACTTGAAAAACTATTCGTGGAAGTAGAAACATGCGCAGGCGCTTGCTCCTGAGCGTTGCCGCTGCGCGGGCTTGGCCGCCTCGAACGTGCGCCTGATACACACCCGGGTTACTAAATAACTCCATCCAAGGCTCAGGAGGCGAGGAATGAAAGAAAGGGTAGTGTCTGTGCAACGTTCCAACACGTGACTTAAGGCCAGAAAGTCTATTGATTTCTCGGCACAGTAGGTTGGAAGAAAAAGGCCTCTGTCTTTTTCATCAAACGTACTAAGTAAAATCATCTTCGGTACGTAGATGCTCCGATGCGTTGTTGTTCTGAAGGTGGAAAGCAAAGTCTCTAACAATAAGATGATAAAAATAATGCTAATACATTACAAAATAAATTTTACATGAGTGGCTTTTTTAAAAAAGCTTTAGGATTTCCCTTTGACTTGATATCTGGTTGTATGCAATGTTTATGCACTTGAGTTTTAAATTACTATTTAAATTACTATTTTTGACAGTCTGTTTCAGACTTGCTCATTTTGAGCTCATATTCAAATGTCTAAGAATGGGTATAAGTGTACGTACGTGAGTGGCTTCACTGAAAGAAGCTGTCGGGAATGCCCATATGGGGAGAACCATGGGTCTGTGGAAGGAATTGAAGCAACAGGATTGTGGAATGCTTTGCACAGGCAGAGAAGACAGGTTTATTGACTTGAAAATGTACATTTCCCCATAGACAATTTTTTTTTTAACCCTTGAATTTGCAGGATGAACATAGTGATGAGTTTGTAAGACAGAGCTGGAAGAGATGCTTGCCAAACTCATCTCTTGTATTTAGAGAGAGATGGCCAAGTGTAGAAGCAGCCGAGCTAGGCTGGATTCAAACTGGGAAAGTCCCCAGATGTCCAAGTCCTTGTGGCTTGTTAGTAATGTGCCGAGACACCCAGCCACCCAGTGACTGCTAATGTTAAACCTTTGAGAACGGAGCCCGCTTTCTTGACAGCGGATTTATTAAACCAAGCGCTGACCTTTCCTACAGGCGGTGCAGGCGGGAGGCTGCTGCAGCCTCACACACACAGCCTCAGCATCGCTGTCCTGCCAGCATGCTGCCCAACCTGCTGCTCTGCCCTCTTAACATGGGAGCCACCGAGGGCCAGCACTAATAAAACTCAACATCCTGTGCTCTGCATGGTCTCGAGACCCAAGACTTTCCTGTCGTGCTTTTAATTTGCAGTGGATGAGCAGCTGAGGCTCTGCAATAGGCAAACGATGCAGTAATAGTGTGAGCAGCCTGGTTGAAGCAGGGTGGCACAGCGTCGGCTTGGGGGGTCTGTTCTGCACGGTGCTTGGTCCTGTCCTGCACGAAGGGAGGGTCTTCCCAAAGGAAACTGGAGCAATGCATCAAATCCTTGACTTGTGGGAGAAATCCCACTTTCTGTCCTCTTTGGACCCCTGTGTAAATGTTGCAGATGTAATCAGGGGAATGGGGGTAGTGATTGCACAAAGATTTGCAGAGCAGGCAGGAACTGTGTAGGGTGGACCTGAGAAGCAGGTGCCTACATATTTTTTAACCATTGCAGCCTTTTCCCCTTTACATGGAAGGCAAGGAGGGAACTCCGTGCAGCTGCAGCACGTGTGAATGAAGTGCATTCTGTGCTCATAAATCATCTCATTCCTTAAGGTCAAATTTTACTCCTCGGGTCTGCATGAGCCATGTTAAGCTCGGCAAGCCACCTTGCTTAAAGCTGATGCTTTGGATGGTAGGATATTTGACTTTTAAGTACATTCCCATATCTGCAATCTCTAGAAAACAATGGAAACCATCAGGAACAAGTAGTACAGGAGTATCATGGACCTGGATAATGTCCGCAAGGGTAATTTGGGCTTAGGAACAAGTGGCAGCTTTACTTTTACATTAGTTTGTAAGGAGGACATTTTATATTTCATCTTTCAGTGTTCAGATCCTTTCTTTCCCCCAGCGATGTGAGGCTGTAATGTGAAAAGGTTCTGGCCCTTCTTCCCTGCCCGTATTAGTGATTAACAGAGTGAGTAATGACTTCAGGCGCCTTTGCGGCCCGGCCGTGGCGGCACACAATCCCAGCGCATGGGGATGTGGCAGCAAACCTGGTGAGGGAGGATAAATGCAGAGCAATGTGTGTTCGGCTTTTTGCTGATGTTTCGTGCACAGACGATACACAAATACCATCTGTGCCCTTTTTTTCTTCACTGAAAAACAGTGGTTCCCTGAATCTGTGGAGGTGTCATTTTTCTGTTTAAATCCTGCACTTTCTTGTTTTAGAAGGAAAGAAGGGAAGCTGAAAAGCTGAAAGTCATCCAAATATTCTCAAGTCCTTATATTGTTGACTTGTTCAGTAAAAGTGTTATTTTTGCCTCTGCATTTTTTTTAATTCTAAAATACTTGTTGCAAGAAGCTATCGGAGGAGGCTGCATATTAACCTCGTGCAAGGAAAATGCGCAAACAAAACTGGAAGCGTTTTATTTGGTGGCTGATAATAGGGTGGAGGTTCGGGAGAAGTAGGGAAAGAGGAGCCGGGTAGAAGTGATACAAACGCTCAGTGAAGCCTCACCTGTGTAAGGGAGCTCGAGGTGTAACCCGCTCCCCGCAGCCGCGCAGCAGAGCGCCCGGGTGCTTTGATGCCTTTGCCCCAGCTCGCTCCGGGTGCTGCCAGTCGCCCCGCGTGCTGCGGGGAGCACTGAAGCAGCGAGCTGGCCCGCTTGGGGCTCCCGCGTGCAGGCAGGCTGCAGGGAGCCTGCTGCCCGGGCCCCGAGCGTCCCGAGCGCCGCGGCCCCTGTTCCCTGGGCCCTTGAGACGCAGGCCTCTCTGCGCCTAGCACGCAGCCGTGACTCCTGCCCGATCGTGCTGCTGCAGGAGAAGCTTTGCACATTTGGTAAGTGGGTTGAGGGTTAAAAGCTGCCAATTGGCGCATTTCTAGGACAGTGAATTTTGATAAAAATATCTTGTGCCCTTATGGGAAGAATGCACTTACACCGCGCTTGGACATTAACAATCTTTAGTCCCTTTGCCCAAGACCAACCTTGGCAAGAGTTTTTTAATTTTATTAATTAATTGATGTCAGCATGCATGTGTAAGTACTCGCTTGTGAGCGCTGCAGTGCTCTGCCTTCCCACACGCTTCTCTTCTCCTTACTTGGTGTTCCTTGCCTGGCAAAGCTGGCAGTGTGTGAGCCAGCTGGTGCCCCTGCTTGAGCTGTTTGCTGCTATGCCATGGGCTTAGCTTCCTGCCCGTGGGAATGTGGTGGAAACTACCAAGTCCATAGTGGCCAGTAGCCAGTATTTGTTGTCACGCTTATGTCGTTATCAGCAACCAGGACTGCTCTGAGGTTGGCTTCTTGGAGGTGGCTCCATCTCTGAGCCCTTCTGCAGCACAGATGGTTTTTGTTGCACATGTTGTATCTCTCCTCAGGAGCAGGGCGGGCTTGTCTTCTTGTCAGAGAATTCTGGCCAGATCTGCTCAGATTTAGCGTGTGCCCTGGCTACAAGGATCAGTGAACCTGGAGTTCACTGCACAGTTACTGAATATCGCAGAACTGCATCCATGGGGGTTGAGGCCTTCCTATTACCAGCTCTGATCCTTCTTTTAGGACTTCCCTCCTGTTTTGGAGAGCCCTGCTCAAACTGAGAGCGGGACTCATGCTACTACCCTGAAGGTGATCTCACTGCTGTGGAGTAGCTACAGGACTGAAGTCACCAAAAGTACAGCTCTATTCTGCTCCTTGTCCTGCTGCTGAGCATGTGCTTGGGAGATGGCAGGATGGAGGGACTTTGACCGCAGCAGAAACTTGCCCGTCTGCCTCGAGCTAAGAGGTGCCAACAGGATTTTATCCTTTGACCCTGTAGGATAGGCTAAGCCAAAGAGTGAGAACTTTGCCCTGTTGTCCCTCGGGAGCCCTGTGTGAGAGGCCCCTCTGTGAAGAGGAGCCGCGAGATGAGGACAGATGGCTCCCTTGGGAGCAGCCTGGTCCCTCTACACTGTCCCAGCTTCCGAGCCCCAGCTTGGAGGGGATGGAGCGAGCAGGCTCCCAGAGAACAGCTAACTGGCTTTCATTAAGTGTTTGTACTAAATCCCTGAAAGCCTATCTGGTCATTGCTTTCTCCTCTTCACTATGGGTAAATATTATGGTGTAGAGTATGGGCAGTGTGGACATGAGATGGTAAGGAATAAGTCATCTAGCTAATCTAAAAGATGTAAGTACTTCTTTGCACCAAAAAAATGTTGAGTTCACATACATACCCTGCATCCTCCCTAGCACTGCAGGCAAGATGCAGCTTGTAACTCGGAGTTCAGATGAAGCTGCCTTTCTGAAAACAGTCGTGTTTGGTGTGTCTCGCGGGTGTGTGGGGATTACCATTTGTACTTTCAATGAGTTCCAGTCTGCAGATGCAGAAATACGGTGCAGTATTTCCATGCTCTATGTTTGCAATAACAGCACAAGAGTAGGAGAATAAAACAAAGAGCTACTTTTTCTCACAGCTTGATTAAAACAATCCTGCTCGGATCTGTGAGGCTGTCAGCTCAGGCTTGTCTCTGCCTCTTTTCCTGCCTCGTTTTTCCATCCATCATCACGGAGAGCACAGGAGGAGGAATAGATGTAGTGCTCCGTGCTTACTTAGGCCTTGGCAAATAACAATTCATCAACTTCCCGGCTTTAAAAAAGACCATTCTTTGCCCTGGTGTGGAGCGTTACAATTTACCCAGTGTTCCCTGGTGGTGCCACGAGAAAAAAAATAAAAAAGAGAACAAAACATGTGACTGGATGTAAAAACAAAGTGAATTCCACAATATATTCTGGGCGATATTAATAATAAAAATGGCTGTATGGAAGGGAAAGTGCTTGAAAGCCTTTGTTGTGTGACGTCGATAGCTCACGAGATGCTTCTTGCAGGAAAGCGTTCAAAATAATGACCCCCCCAGAAAGCCAGGGAGGGGAAAAAAAGACAAAGAACAACAGAGTAGTGTTAGAGGAGCGTCTTTCTGCAGCAGCTTGTGTATTATCACGGTTTCAGCGCTGTTACACTGGGGCGGAGGAACGTCATCAGAACCCCCGGGTGTTGGAGGCCTCTCCGAACACGCCTCTGGACACAGTGCGGGTGCCCGGTGAGTCAGCACAGCATTAGCGATCCATGGAGGCGCCCGGCGAGGTCGAGCGCTCCTTCGCCCTTGTGCGCGGTGCACATGCCTTCCCCTGGCCGCCGCTCATGGCGCTGCTCGAGGGCCCGGAGGTGGCGTCGGCCGCATGTTACTGCGGGCAGACGCGGCCGGGCGAGCGGTGGACGTGGCGCCGACACGGCCTTGCCCGTGTCCTATGAAGCCGTTGCCAGGAGGGTTTCTCGTACGTGCTGTCTGCCTCACGTGCGTGTCGGCGACGCTGATGGCGAACGTGTCGCTTGACAAAAGTGACTTTGCGAAGTTTGCCTCGCTTTTAGCCGGCGTTCACAGGAACGGCTGGAGCTGGGTTGATTACACAGCCATTAAAGGCCTTTCTTGCCAAAAAACCCTCCTTCTGCACTTGTGCGCTGTTGAAAACTGTGGGCTGGTGCCAGAGGATTGAAGAGCTAAACACATGCTGCTGAAGAGCTGCATGTGGCTCTCAAACCACAGGTTTCTGACCCCGGCCTTAAGTAATTAACGGCAGTCTCTGCAACGAGGCCGTGCTTGGGAAAAATTGCTGTGAATAAATACCTGTCCTGCAGAAAAATGGAGAGGCTTGAAAGCAGACGTGCTTTCTGTTTCCCTCGCTCAGAGTGGAGGGCAGAAATAGAGGTCTTTGTTTGTAACCCTTGTGGGGGACCACAGGCAGTGGGGCTTGTCCGGTGCCCGGGCGAGGGTGGTGGAGGGGGACGTGTTGTGTGCGGGGCCCAGCCCGCAGGATCAATGCCAGAAACCCGCTTCGGTGAAGCTGATTTGTGTTTGCAATTAGCAGAAAAGCTAATTTGCAGTGGCACATCTTACACGTTTTTTCTAGCAGAGGCTTTTTATTTCAAAATCCTTTATTTTAGGCAAGCCGGGACAGAAGCCCCATGCTCAAGTTGGTGCCGGTGGCATTCCGAGCGCTGGGGAAGGCTCGGGATGGCCGCTGCGGACGGCGCATCCCGGGAGCTGCCACTCTCGTGGCACACAAGATGGCCGCCGTCGCCCTGGTCTGCCCGGCTCTCCACACACGGACAATCCTGCGGTTCGTGTTTAAGGGAAAACAAAGCAAGCTCCGCTTCTAACTCACGTGCGTCGGCAGCAACTGCTCAGAATTCAACCCCAAATTTCCCAAATCTGGGTACTTCAGAGGCTTTCCCTCCCTCTCCTTAATGCCGGGCACTGGCTTTCTGCGGCGCTGCGAGTCCTCGCAATATCTTCTGGCCTCCTTTTCAGTCTCTCAGGTTGGGCACTCCAAACTGACGCGCGGAATTAATGGACACTGTGGAAATACGGCTTTTAATCTGCCTGCCCTAGTTTTCTCCTGTAAAATACAGGTTTATAATACTTGAATGCATCAGATGGGAATATGGGGTTGCGAGGATTAATTAGTTAATTTTTAAAAGTGGTTTACCAGTGTGAAGTGCCATATAAATGCTGAGAGTGGATCTTGCTGTTCTTTTTTTTTCCCTTCTGCCTCCTACCTTGTGTTAGTTTGACCTGGTTAAAGAATAAAAAGAAATTAGTCATGCAGCCGAATTCTCTCTGTGCCTCTTTCCTATGTTACAGTTGATTTTTATTTTTTTTTCGTTACCTTACTATTTAAAGTCTTCTAACATGAAATTAATGGTTATGGTTCGGTAACCTGGGCTTTGTGAAGGATTCCCAGAACCCTCTCTTTCAAAGTAAAAGTACTGCTTGGGTTAGAAATTGTTGAGTCAATATTATTATTATTATTATTATTATTATTATTATTATTATTATTATTATTATTATTATTAAAAGGTGAATTAAAATAATATTAGTATTAGTTTTTTAAAGGTGAAGGAATTGCGGCAACATTGGACCAAGTGACCTGGCTTGAGTAGGCATCCTTCTGGAAGTGGGGGAATGCCTTTCGAATTGGATTTGACATGAAAATGTGCCACAATGTTTTTGATAAGTAGAAATTTTTACAACCATCCATATGGCACTGAGTGTACATGCAGGTGTACCCCTCTAAACCTGAAGTGTTAGCTCTCAGAAATCACATTAAGATGATTATTATAATGCTGCTAGTATTTAAAGACTCTTAACAGTATTACAATACTGTTAGTAAATACTATAATAGTATTATTTCAGAGCTATAGATGTCACAAATTGGGGTGAGATTTAATTAATCCTTTGGATTATTGTAGTGGCTGCATTTTGTTATGTGATGACAAACCATTGAATCCGGTAGGCCTGTGTCTTAGGTAGTGCTTGGAATGAAACAGGTATAGGAAGAATCCATTTTATTTGTTGCAGTAAGCTTGGTTTTGTAGCACCACAGAATGAATTAGTTTAAAAACTGGGAAGGCCATCGCATGTAAGGTCGAGTAACGCCACCCTGAAGAACTGCAGTCAGTCGCTGCTTGTGCGTGAGTTTCTGGGTGGGTTTGGGGCAGTGCTTAACGTGGGCTTGTCACAGGTGATTGCTACCCGCCTGCTCCCTCGTTTTCGGCGTGCTCGAAGCTACGGCTCTGCATGGGAGAAGTGCCTCGCTTGCTGGGCCTTGCTTACCGGGTGCAGCTGCGGTCCTGGCTGCCCCCAACCATCGCAAATGGGGGCCCCGCATTGCTGGTTACTCTGACACATCGCTTGTCTCTGCCTCGGTCCACTCCAGCCGACAAGAACTGTTGCAATGAAAGATTTGCAGGTATTTGCAACCCATGTAGCTGGTGGAGTAAATGGCATCCAGAAGTTTCTGGCATTTTTTGCTAGAAGATTTTTTTTTTTTTTTTAATTTTTCTCTTGACCAAAATTAACTGCTCTGTGAAAAGTTACTCCTCAGTCTGCAGACTGAATGATGATGAGGCCCCACAGAAGAAATATTGGGACCACATAGCTCAGGACTGTATCGTGATAGGTGCAGGCTGGGACCTTGGCAAAACGTCGACCTTGCAGGCGCTTCCTAACTCGGAAGCGCTTGACTTGCAGCCTGACGAGTGCTTTTAACACACTTCAGAGTGCCTAAGTGCTTCTTTCTCATAACAAATCAAACTGTGGGGGATCCTTGGGAATGCTGGAATCTGTAATTCACTCCCTAGCTCTCTGCAATGTGAGCTAACTGACTAAATGGTAACAGCAGCAGGTTGTCATCTTCGGCAGCGTAGCCCTGTGTAGGCAGGGATTAGCCGGTGGGTTTGGATATTTGCTGACAGCGGGGTAGTGCTGGGAGTTGGGAATCTCCATGCCAGGCTCTGTAGGGAAGCATTTTCTGATGGGCACAGATTCTGCTATCCTTCCTTCTGCCTTCTCATCTGTGCTGTCCTTTTTCAATCTTTTACCTGTTTAAAATACCCAAGAGAAATATTCCAGTTGTTAGAAGTTTGGCAAAATTAGATGGAAATGAAAAATTGAGGTTTTATAATGGAAATACTGCATTATCTCAAGAATACCTGTTGCCACCAGTGCTACTTGGGATGCTTTCAATGTCTTTGCTGAAGCATCTGCTCTGTTTTCCCATTGCAGTCCATTCTGTATTTCATTGTTCACTCCTGGTACCAGGATTATAGTAATGATAATGAGGAGCAAGTGAATAAAGAAGTGAATGGAAATCCCGCTTGCCATGCTGCCATCCCCAGAACAGCAGCTGACTTTCCATTAGGAAGGTGAATGTATCCCTTGTGGTATGTAGCCTCTTGGCCTGGCGCTCGGAAGACTCAAAGGTGCATGATGATGAATTTGGAAGAATAAGCAGATTAATATCTCTAGCAATTAGTATCTCTTGTGAGTGAAACTGCAAGAAGATCCCAAACCTCAGAGAAGCCTCCTGCGTGGAGGTGTTGTTGGTGGTCACACGCTCCTCTGTACGCCTCTGAAGGGGGGGCTGACAGACTGGCTGGATACCTGGTGGCTGCAGCTCTGCTTCCCTGCCCGTGCGTGGGAACTGTGCTGCAGCGCAGGCGATGCTTGGTACTATAAGCAGTAGCTGTAATTGTTGGCTCCCTTGAAATTCCCTTGTTTCTGTGGTTTCATCTCAGTCTCTCAGGCCATCTGTCTCAGCTCTCCTAAAATAGTCTGGAACAAATAGTCACGGCTGTAGGATGGCTAATGAGTCTTTTAGTGCGAAATGCCCTGTGATAGCTGTGGCTGCTGCCTGTTGTAAGTGTAGTGAGTGACAAGAGCCACCGGCTAATGTGTCTTTTTAATTTATTTAAGGTTATTTTGAAAACTCCTGGCACGAAGCTGTTCAAATAGCAAAACATCAGCATTGCCTGTGGTAATATACCTGTACTCGCTATGTGTTTATCTAATTATTGGGAGCATAAGTGGTCTGAATCTTTTGAAGATCCTTATGAAACCCAGGAGGATTTTGTTTTTCTTTTTCCTCTGAAACTCCTTTGGTGCCTGGGAGCAGCTCCCTTGCAAGGCAGCGCGGGAGCTGAGGGTGCTCCCAGGGGTCTGATCTGGCTGCCAGCTCCACAGGGACACGGTCCTGTCCCCCCACCCGGCTCCGCTTTGCGCATAGCCCCAGGCCTCCCTCTGCAAAAGCTGCAGCTTGCCTAGGCAAAACCCAGACCCTCCCATTGCCTTAGCACGTGTTGCACCCTTAAGCAGCCCGATGGGTAGAAAGCACTGCTATCTCGCCCTGCAAATGATGGTGACACCATTGAAAGAGCTCAGTGTCTCCCTGCAGTCTCGCAAGGCCATCTCTCCCTGTGGCGTGACCCTTGCGGGAGAAACGGGCTTTTAAATTCCGCCTTTCCATGAGTGCCCTCTGCCTGCCTTACGCCTCGCAAGTTGGAGCGGCCTTTGAAGCTGCGGCCCTAGTGACAGGGGCTGCTGTTCCTTGTTCATTGTAGTGGCAGGAAACGTTATGAAAACAGCTGCAGCAAGGGGAAGCGTGGAGGAAATGTGCTTCAAAGGACCTGTAAATAAAAAGGTGCAAAAGTTACAGCTATGCTATAGAGGAATAAGATGCCATATAGAGGAACCGAGTGCTGTTTGTTGTTTTTTTCCCTCTTTCCCTGTCTGAGGAATATGGAAGTGTTGGCAGCTGAGCCACCATCCCTCCTACAATGTGTTTTGCTCTCAAGGAAGTATTTAATTCTCTGTGAAGAGCAAGAGAAGAGCAAGGCACTGATAGCAGTAAGATGCAGTGCCACGGCTTGAATGCTGACGAGCAGCTCCGTGCGTACCCGAGGCAGCGCCTTCTTGCCGGTGCTGCGCTCGGTGTAGTGACACCAGGCAGGTTTGGTAGCTGAAACAAGCAAGGCAAGCGTGAATCTTGAAGTTTGGAATGGGTCCTAGCCTTTCTGCTTGCCATGCCTTTGGCTAAAGAGGTGCTGCTCCAGGAGTGACCTCCCTGATTCAAGTGCAACGAGCTGGGGAGGAAAGCACACCAAGAGTAACGCGTGATGATGCAGAAATGGGGCTGGTGGAGACAGCAGCAGCACTATTGCTTGGCAAAGGATGGACAGTAAGACAAGCAGGAGATGCTTGAGCAAAAGCAGACTTTAAGGAATGAACTAAAAGTACTTGGAAATACTTAAATGGATGTTACCAGGTGGTCAAGATGCAGCTTGAAGGCAGCATGCTTTTGCAGCTAACAGAGCTCTGGTTCTGGTGAGTTCTTTGACTTGTGTCTGCTTGGTGAGGAGCTCGTTGTGCTCCTCCAGGGCTGCAGTTGCAAGGGCAGTTGAGTGAGATGCTGGGCAAGATCTTTGAGCAGTGTCACTGGTTTTGAAAGCAATTCGCATTTGTATTCTTAGGGCCAACTATAGCATCCTCACTATCGGTATTTTTATCCCTTCATTTCTTTGAGCTAGACACAGGGGGTATGAGGAAGTGAAGCAGAACTTAAAGGAGGCAACAGATGCTCATGTGGCCAGGCTTAGACATACACAATCTTTAATAAAGCCTTACGCAAAAGTTAGAAGGATGGTTTGCTTGTTTTCTGGTTGTTCCTTTTGATTTACAAGTGAAGTGTTTCCAGGGGTGGCTGTGAAAGGGGAGAAAAGCATACATTTTTTAATGTGAGCGAGCTTCATCTGAAATGGATTGAAAGAATATATGAACATAACTTATGTAATGTCATTTTGTGTATTCGTTTTGCAAGGGTAAATAATACTATGAAAAAGTTAAATAATGTTACAACAGTGCCATGTAAATAAAGGGGAAGAGCCAGAAGGATAAGCAAATTGAGTGGGAGACTCCATCCTGCTTCTCGTTCTGGCATCAGTCTGTGTTTATGTGCAGAGTGCTCGGACAGGCCC
Source organism: Nothoprocta perdicaria (assembly GCF_003342845.1). NCBI lineage: Eukaryota > Metazoa > Chordata > Aves > Tinamiformes > Tinamidae > Nothoprocta > Nothoprocta perdicaria. The sequence continues at coordinate 723,328 of NW_020455503.1, forward strand.
TTTGTACACTGAAATCACATATGATTAAATGCTAAGGGGTTTCCACTGCTCTACTCGGGTGGGATGTGATGTCTTCTAATGGCGTTTCAGTTATAACAGGTAACTTGAGGGGAAAACTGTGGAAAACAAGGTGCTTTTTAAGCATGTTGCAATTTTAGCAATGTGTCCATGATGCATTTAACATGTTCATGATTAATTTAACCAGATTCTTTTCTGTATTAAAACTAGTTCCCCATAGTGATCCCCTTGGGATTTTACTGTCTGGCATCCATTGGGGTCAGCTGGATCTCAACCCTCCCTCCTCTTTCCTGTATTCCCACCTCTTCCTGCCAAATTAAGAAAGTCATGTGTGTACACCAGGGATTTCTTATTGGTTTTCCCAAGATGTACAACATCTTCTCTGTATTCCTTAGTTGTTAAGTGTGTGCGTGGAGAGGGAAAATATATATATATATATATATACACATATATATATGTATATCATCGCAGAATTTATAGCTTGCAGCCTCATCGGAGGGCTTTGCTAGCCCCAGCAAGAGATAAATCACGAAGCAGATGAGGGATTGGGCAGCACCGACAGAGATGCTGGTGGAACTGCATGGACTGTGAAGGCAAAGTAGTTACGTGGATGTGAGGCCCGAGCCCAGCGCGTGCCCCATGTTTGTCCTGGAAGATCCGTGCTGCTGGCTGAAGCCGTAAACATCCTAAAGCGGAAATGAATCTCTCTCCGCTGTGTTTTCTGCTTGTGCCTGTGAAACTGTATTTATGGGAAAAGTCAGGGCTTCGATGTGCTCCCTGTTCCCAGTTTTAATTGATTTTATCTGCTGCTGTCACAGTAGCCTTATCTCTGCAGGTGGTTTCATGGGTAACGTTTGGGGATGAGGACTGAAGCCCAGGCACGCGGTGTCAGCCGGCAGCTGAGCGCTATCTGGTAGTTCTGCCTCGGCTCCGGTGCGGAGCAGCTCCCGGCCTGCCCACGGCCCCGGGGGTGTCGTGAAGCACTGCTCCTGCTCCAGGGAAGCCTGGCCACGGACGCCTCTCCGAATGGAAGTGGCCCGGGAAGCCGCAGCGCGGTTCGCATCGCTGACTGTCGGCTAATGACTGTGCAGTTCAGCTCTGCAGTGTGCTTAACTGTTTCTATTATTGCATTTTGTGAAGGAATTAAAAAGCCCCAGTCGCCCTGGCGTGGATGCTCGTGTGCACTGTGAGGAGGAACTTTAAATGTTTCAGCATTGCTTTTCTCATGGCTGATTTAATCTTTTGTACGAGAGCCGTATAAAAGCATACTGTGTGTATGGGAATACCGGCTGACTGCTGTCGAGCTGCAGAAATCCAATTAATTGCAGTTGGGTCTCCCCGAGTGAATCACAGGTTGATTAGTTGGTCTCTGTTGTTTTCGTGGATTTTTTCCTGCCATATTTTGAGGCAAACAAAGGCGTTTCATAAGGAAGCCGTGGAGCGGATGCGCCGCTTGACGTGACTACAGTTTGCAGTCGCTGTAGCGGCTCTTTGTGGGGCTGTTCCTCAACTCCCTCCGCCGGTTGTGCGGGAGCGTGTAAAGCGACCCCGGGCATTTTGTTCTTGGGGTAGATGTGCTAATGGTTCTGTGCATTGGGTGCTTTTGATTGCTCAGTTGTGCCTTATGGGTGGATTAACTATTGTAGCACCTGATTAATTTCCCTCTTTTTATCTAGTGCGGATGAGGGGAGAGGCAAAAGGATGACAAATGGGATTGCTAAGTGGAGCCCTGATCAATACAGAGTGCTGTCCATTTGGGTAATGGACATCTCTGTCATATCAGCTGCTAAAGAATTTACTCGAGATGGGTCCCCGTAGATCTACAAGCCATAAACCATCCAACGCTGGAGCCATTACTCTGCATCCCTAATATAGAGAGGTAAAAATCTCCGGAGTTTAGGCTTTGAGATGCTAGAAGCACTAATTTGCTGAATTTATTAGTGTTTTTTTAAAGCGAGCCTCTATTTTCTTCAAAGAGAGGACTGAATATTCACATCCACGTTGTGAAGATTGTTGAGCTCGTTTTATACAAGTGAAGCAATAGCTCACCACTTCAAACTGTTCCCCTGTAGCCTCAGAAAAGTAGGTTTCCTTTGGGAAGACTGATAAATAGCTCTGTCCTCTTGGAGCACGTGCAGATAAATTATAGGACGGATTCCAGCAGGCACAGCTCAGGAGCCCCTTTCTGCCCAAAGGGGCCTGCATCCTGCTGCGTGTTGCCGGCCAGGCTGTCACGGCCACCTTGCGACACCAAGGTCGGCCCTGGGAGGTTCCTGCTTCTCTGTCCCCATTCGGTTCTTCAGTCTGTGTTCTCCATCTCTGGCTTTCCTATAGTTGCTCTCCCGCAGCAGGGACGAGAAGCACTAGGAGGATCCTCCTGACGAGCTCACACAAAGCGAGCACGTGGCGAAGTCCCCGCTGCTTCACAGCGTAGGACATCTGTGTGCAGTTCAGTGTTTCTGAGGCTGGCAGCAGCCTGGCAGCAATCCCAGAGACTGGCCAGGAGAACGTCCCGTAGCACATAAGATAAAAAGCAAAGAGACTGGAAAATCCAAAGGCAAAAATGTTAAAATGTGTAGGAAATGGTTTTAAAACACCCTCATTCTAAAATATAATGGGCCATGTAGCAGTGGAGGCACAAAGCCCCTTTTCCTTCTCCTCACTTCATTTATTTTCTATTCTTTTTCTTTCATCCCTCCCTGTTGTCACTCCTCTCTTTCTGGCAGAGGCCCTTAGCTCCAGTCTAGCTGTCTTTGACTATAAGGAGCCCTATAAGTGCTGACCCCCGAGGCAGGGGCAGCTCCCACAGGCTGCAGGAAATGATGCTGGGGCCAGCTGAGGAGGATGCGGGAGACAAGGAGCAAGGGAAGGATTGCACTGTTCTGCTGCTGCTTGAAGTGCAGGGCTAAACATTTGTTTGTCTCATTGTGTGCAGCGGGATAAAACTTACCGAACAGGTGACTAGACTTTTATAGAGCAAGCAGTTGAATAGACTTTTTTTTATTTTTACCAAGCTGATTTGCTACCAGTATTTTTTTTTTATTTTTGCTGAATCAACTAATGCAAGCAGAAATTTCTGCTTGACTTTGCTGCTGCTTTTTATTAGCTTGAAAACTGTGGTTAGAGGGATTAAGTGAAGCAAAGGTAAGTTAGTAGTCCAAGTATGCAACGAGGGCAATTAGGGAAAAACAGTTCTACGGCGATTGTGTTTTTCATAATGATACTTTGAGTTAACTTTAAAGTTATATTTTAAAAAGTAGCAGTAGGTCAGGGACTATGCAGAACTTTACATCGTAAGCAACTTAAATAGTTTTCTCAGTATAATCAGGAAAAAAATCAGGATTTTTGCTAAATGTAATATGTTGGTATCATATTCCTTATGCTTTCTGGTGGCTTTTGCTGTAAAGATTGCATTTTCTGTCCCTTTTGCTGCTGTGTGCATTTCTGTGCACCTGGGGTGGGTGATGTGTGTTATACTTAAATTTTAGAAGCCCTGTCCACTCGGAAGGGAATGCAAGGGCAATGTTGAGTCCCGTGCGAGAACAGCACTGAAAATCGCTTGCTCTGCTTTGTGGTTCTCCACTGGCGGGTTTGCTGCATACCCCTGCGCAAGTCACTGCATTCTTCTGCTCCTGGTTCTCCAGCTCCTACAATAAAAGCGATTTGCTTATTTTTCTCCTCCATCGATTGTGTGGGACAGTTTACAGGTGCTAGTGGTACTTGAGTGCTGAGCAGGCGCTAGAGCTGTCAAAGTGCTTAGATGATCTTTAAGACTTCAGAAAAGGGGCGCTCAGCTGAACAGGTCCCCCTCCTCGTGGTAGCAGTCCACAGTCATGAAATAGAGCTTTTGAATTTCAAATCGTGACAAGTTTTTACTTAAATAAATAAAAATGGTCTCACAGGATTGGCTGGGCTCTGTACCAATGAAATGAAAAGCAAATTTTGGGATAAACTTATCTTGGCGTTAGAGCCCCTGCTGTGATGCTACAGTGATGCATAGGATGATGCTAAAGATGCCCTTAAATCCTTATGTTGAGATTCCTCATTAAAAACGAGATTCCTCATTAAAAACGCACAATATGCAGTAAATACCCACTCCTCTTACGGTTAAGGATATGGATTTGGTGGAGTAATTAAAATGAGGCATTTTTGTATGTGCACTTAGTCTGGTTTTTTGTTTGTTTGTGTTTTGTTTTTCTCAGGTGCACTGCAGTATGTTTTTGAGCTGAATGCATTGCTGTTTTCCTCCAGTTCTGTTAATTTACACCCACTTCAGCCTTACTGAACTTATAAATATGTCTGGTAGAATTTGTCCCTGAGAAAAGCCATGGGCATGTGCAGACGTTGCTTTCTGGAAATGGCAGAACATAGAAAGTAAGGATTTCACATGTAGGCAGTATATACATGAGTTTAAGTCATTTTGGGTAGCAGTGTCTTGTGTATAATTTAAAGCTACAGGAAAGATGTTTCTTATATATTTATGGCAATATTGAACTGTTGTAATTACTGTTATTATTGTGGGGGCCGTTACTGATTCCAATATGGATTTTTAAATTTCTTTCTTTTAAGAGACTCTTAACAAATAGAGTGGAACCCTTTGTATTTCTAGGATCTATTTATACAACTGAAAAAAATATGACAAAAGAGGAAATAAAAATAGGGCTAATAAAAGCATAGAATCGCAAACTAAGAATTCAGACTTCAGTTTCCCCTGTGAATTTCCAAAGGAATCCTGAATTCAGGTATTCAAAAATTCAGTTTGGATTTATGTGCCTGTATTTGAGCTCTCCTTAGCTCAGCTGCAAGATGAAGCCGTTATTACAGCTTTATTACAGCTAAGCATTTTGGAGGCAGGATTTCCTAGCATGCGTGCCATGTGCCTTGGCAAGTGCACTTAGACCGGGCTGCAGATAAATTCACTTAATGATGACTGCAGTGCAAAATGGAGACAAGAAAGCACCCCGTTTTTTTGTTTACCTTGCAGAGTACACTTCTGCTGCTTGCTCCATGCAGCGTGCACTATAAAAATTATGGCACGTCAGTGCTTCTGCCTTGCCACAGGGTTCAATATTTTCTGTAATTTATAGACTGCTGCAGCACTTTTTTTTTTTTCCTGTTTATCTGTAGTTTTGCATATAAAATATTGGAGGTTGGTGACCAGCAAGGAAGGGCTGTCTTTAAAATTCAGGACTGTGTGGTGGCAGAGTTTGTATTAGCCTCTTGCAAAGCACTTGCCCCTGAGAGATACTGTGGCCCAGGCAGCTTAGGGCAGCATTTGCTCATAAGAATATTTTCCAAAATAGAGTAAAGTAGCCGTGGTGATGATCCTTGACAATACCTACTTGGCACCCAGTGGACATTCCTTGAGGAAATGCTTAGGTCTCCCACTGGTGGAGAGGAGCGGGCTGCTCCCGCTGGCGGCTCCCGTGGCGCTGGCGGCGGGAGGCTTTGGGCCAGGACTGCCGGGACACGTTCGTCTCCCTCATGGCACAAGCGATTGGAGGGAGGAGGACATGGCTCTGCAGAGGCAACACCATCCACTTGGCCGTTAATATGCTGTAAAAAGTTTCGATTTAAAACGTAAAGCCTGTGGATGTTCAGCGCAAACGTATTCGATAGCAGCACAAGCTCAATGGCTTCAATGTCCGAGCTTTTTAGAAGTGGAACTCCAGGGCAAACAAGCCCCCAACAGCCTGTGGAATGACCTCACGTTTGAATGAGACACTTCTAGTCTAGAAACACAGGGTAGGTTTTTAGACGCGCTCTTTAGCATAACAAATGAGCTGTCTCTTACTTCGAGACTAATGGCTCTGGGCCTCATTTGCCTCCTGTATAAACATATGAATTTTTACAACACGAACAATGTGAGTTTGATTAAAGACGATGAGCCCAATTCTCAGACATGCTACTAAATCTATGCGTTAGAATATTGTAATTGAGGTGATCCACAGTAATAGGCATTTCTTGGATAGATATCCCCCTGCGGACTGTAAGCACTGAACAGTTAAACAGTTATTCAGAAAAAATCATTAGGAAAAAAACATGCAAAGACTCACTATCCCATTTGAGTAACAGTGATAAAATTAATTTCTGGAGCAGACTTGCTGAGATTTCTAGTCCACAATGTTTGGCCTTTTTTTTTCCAGGAGTTGAATGTTACTGGTCAGGAATAGTGTTTTATTCCGGTGAGGATACTTAGGAGTACCTTTGAAGTCGCTCTGTGTGCCCCAGTGATTTAGTTTTAGACAAAATTATTTTTATGATTTTTGCAGAGCCAAAGAAGTGTATGTGGATAGAGGGGCACCCGCTGGGTGCAGGTGTCAGATCATGGGTGCTAAGGGCAGTTGCCTGTAACTTGCGCACTCTGCAGTTGGGTAAGGTGTCAGAATGGACCCAGACTTTCTTTCTAATGATGATTTGTTAGCTAGGAAGAATGTTAGTGGTTTGGAAAGGTTTGAGGCTGTGCTAGGTGTTAAATAACTGAGCTCATGAGCGTTTTCATCAAATCGGAACTTATCTTGATCCCAGGGAAAAATGATCACCAGCGCAGTGCTCCCAGCCGCTTGCAGGTGCAGTATGTTCAGCGTTGGCGCAGTCCAGTCTCACCTGCAAGCATAAATGTCCAAGCTGTGTTGGCGTGGGGCTCCCGCGGGCCTCGCGGCCGTGCGGCAGGCAGGAGGCAGTGAGTGCATCAAGCTGCAGCGGGCGCGGGGCTGCGGGGGTGCCTGCGGAGCCGCACGTGGAGGCCGGGGGCTCTCGCTCCGCGTGGCCTCCGGCTGCCGATGCCAGAGGATGGGAGAGGGCCGCTGGCGGCGCGCCTGGAAGCGGCGCTCGGGAAACGCCGTCCTTCCTCGTGGGAGCCTGCCCGGGCTCCGGGCACTGCTGCCAATCGCGCGTGCGCCGCTGCAGCTCAGGCACCTGCAAGGGGCCGTACACAGGCACGTTAAAGTTGGCGGCTGTCCTAGCAAGCCCTCATTCTACCCTCCTAATGATGACGGAGATCCCTCCTAATGATATGCCCGCTTAATAATATAAAGAACCCTCTCTCCTCCATAAAATTAAAGACAACAACATTTAGGGTTTTTCCAAACTTCCATGTTCAGAGGAAGCAGTATTTTTTTCCCTATGTTTTGTTGGTCCTGTGTTTAGAAACTGTGGCGCGGGGATATCTGTCGCATGCAGCACAGTGCTGTGGGCTTGGAACAGTAGGAATACTCGGGGCAGGGACTTCCTTGTGCTCCTTATGGGCAAACCCTGTAACTCCCCCAGAGCTGCCACGGATTGCCAGGCACGGAGGAGGGCATGAGGGCTGCCAGTGCTGCCCGCAGGAAGCCTCCGTGCCCTGCGTGGGCCGGCAAAGGGCATCACCAGCCTTCCTGATGAACTTGAACTCCCCGAAATGAGTGGCCACAGTAGCCCCGTCCTGGACCAGACTATGAGTCTCGTGTTAAGATTCCCTGTGTTAGGCTAGACCAGACCCATCTGTTGACATTGCACCTTACCAAATAAAGCAGTGTTTAGTTGCTTCAAGATTTAAACCTGTTTAGTTTCAGTGTTATGCTAGAAAAGAGAATCTTAAAGTTCCATTATGTTGCCTTATTTTTTTTTTAAGGATGAGTAAGTACAGAGGAACAGATTTAGTGACTGAAGGTATAAGAAGAGTAATCATAAAAGAAGAGTAATCATTTAAAAAATATGTTTATTGCCTCTGATCTCCTTTTGGGAGTGTTCTACTCTCAAACCGAAGGACAGATCAGGAAATCCAGCATGAAAGCATAGAGAATAAATTAAAATTATGTTTTTATTATTATGCAGATAAGCAAAAACTACAATGCAGCAGGAGGAGGGAGTGCAAAGAAGTTCAAAACTTTTTTAGCTGACCTATACAAACTCCTAACTTAAATTTTCTAGGCGATGTGCATAGGAAGACTGCACTTTGCAGCTTTGTGAGGGCGTGTGTGTGTTTCTCTAAGCATTTCCGGGGGTCATCCTTCTGAGTCTCCTCAAGGGCTTTCTGGAGCCCTTACTGACCCATTTATGATTCATGTGAATGGACCTGTGTTTCAAATTTAAATTCTTTGTCTGCAGGCTTCTTGAACATGACTTTGACTTCCTTCTGTGAAGCATCTATGTATTCAATTTATGTATTTTCGGTTAGTAACTGTGCTTTTGATGATATTTAATTCTGAGCATGTATGGACTGTGTGCAGAGTGACTTACTGATCCTGAGCTGTTGGCGGGTAAAATGTTAGGGCTTTTAAATTGCAGGGGAAAGTTGTATAATTTGTTTTATAATGGACAATTCAGCATTTTGGAACGAATCCTTTATCATCTTCACTCATGTGAATGTCCTCATTGTCTTCAAGCCCCACTTGATAGAAAGCACAGATGCAGTCAAGACCTCCGTGCCCTCGCAAAATGAAATCTCAGGCTTTTTCTGTGGCTTTAAAAGTATTTTAAAATGATTCCAAAGGTAATTTTCTAACTTTCTAATTTCTGGGTTTACTGCAAAACAGATCACTCATAAGTAACTAGCTGAGGAATATGTAAATATAGTCAGGGAAACTTTTCACTTTAGATCCTTTTCACTCTTCCCCTCCTCATTTCCTTCACGGCTACAATGAACATCTGTATTGCTCTTCACATGCAGTTTTTAAAAGCATTCCTAAGCTGCCGAACCGCAGGGTCGGCCGAGCTCCGTAGCTGACTCGTGCCTTTGAGAACCCCCAGGCAACACTGCAGGCTCCGGCCCTGGACACGCCATTGGAAACCACTCCTCTTCTGCCCGATGAGGAGCCCGGGAAGGTGCTCCTAAGATCCTGAGGGTAAAAGCAAACTCTGGCACTTGCAAAATTACAGGCCCCCAAATGAAGCAGAAAATTGCTGCCCGCAATTACTGTCCGTTGGAATTACCATATTATGTTAGGAGGGGTGAAAGAGCTTCCTGGGGGAAGCGGGGGAGCAGGGAGATCTGTTTAGCCATGTCTTTAACCCCTGAACGTTTCACGCTGCCTGCATTGATGGCCTTTGCCGCCCGGCTGCAACAGCAGCCCTGTCCCCCTCATCTGTGCACGGGCTGAGTAGGGGCTCTCCTTTGTTACGAGGGGTTTGTTTCGGTGGAGAAATAAGGCAGGGGGGTGACGGAGAAGCGTGCGCGCCCTGTGAGCGTGAGATGGACACGGACCCTCCGTGGCTGGCCCCTGGCCACATGGCCACGGGCCCATGCCCTTTCCTGTGCCGGAGTCTGCGCTCTTGCCTTACGCTTGTGCCTGCACGTGTCAGTGCTTCGGATTTTGCCTGTCTCGCTTTGGGCCTGGGGGGAGCTCCTGCAGTGGCAGAGACGTCTGCAGGGTGCACAGGTTTGGGTGGCAGATTAAGGTAGGCGACAGCTTGATACTCCAGGGAAAGTGAATGTTCACACAGTGCCGTGGTTGGCCTCTGGAAAAGGCTTTCCCTGTTGCTTGCATAATAGGATGAGCATAGAGACAACACATTTTGTGCTCTGAGCTCCAAGAAGGATAACTCAGTTTCAGCCTTTCTTGCTCTTGTGCTACATGGCGTAGAAATTAAGTTTTTCTTCTTGGAGACTGCAGAAGAAAAGGCTGTGATTTGCTTTTGTGAAGAGCTGACACGGATCTGAAGTTTTGTCTGCGTCCTCTGAGTGGAAGCCTGGGTGCCAGTGGGGATGGCAGCTCAGAAGCTGATATGAAGCAAGTTGGTGCACAAATTAGCTTAACTGTTCATTCTCCCAGTTTTTGGAAGTTTAGTGAGTCCATGAGCTGTTTGCTTGCCGGAATTTGTTCCCTGAAGCAAACCAGAGACGGTGGCAGCGGGAGTCGCAGGAGCTCTAGGCTTGTGCCGGGTGGCAGAGGGCGGCCCCTTGGTGCTGGGTCTTCCCCGTTGGCCGGGCACTGCTGGGGACACAGCAGGCGGGCAAGGCATTGAAGCGCTGTGTGAAACCCTTCCTTCCACTGGCACGTGAAAGGGCAGAAAGCATATGCCCATATATTTATTTATACACCTAGCATATTTCCGTAAGGACAGCAAGAAAAAGAGACTGTCTGAGATTTACAAAAACACATGAAATCAAAGCGCTTTATGCAAGTCTAGAGCTATTCCAGAGTTTACACATTTACACATTTGCTAAAAATATTTGTGCTTGTATACTCTTCTGCTGGAGTGTTTGTTCAGTTTGGAAAGGATGACAGGTTCTTGTGGCTTTTTTGTTGCTGTTCTGATTATTTTTAGGTTCTCAGACCAACACCTGTTAAGTGATATAGGCAGATGATGATAAAGGATTGTGTGGCTTGGCGGCCCTTATTTTTCAGGGTTTATTTTCAGGGTAATCAGTCATCTTTGCAGAGGACCTGTTTGTACCTTCAGCTGGCCAGCCTGCTCTAAGTACCTGAGAAAATGAACGTGTGGCTGCATGTTGGTATGTGTCAAAGCGTGCATGCCCGTAGAATAGCACGATGTCTGAAGGCACGCTGTATGTGAAGGCAGGAGTCGCTTGGTAATGGCAAAAAATGTGAAGCATTTCACATTTCATAATTTTACTGCCTCATTTGTCCTCTCATATAGCTTTCCTCGTTTAAACAGGTGTGCCTAAATATATGTATAGATACTATTTAAATATTTTTGTCATAATTGCCAGCCAATTTAATACCAGAACAGTTCCTCTAAATCAAGCAGTGTGGCTCTTGGCTAGTAAATTTTTTTTTATGGATGCAAATAATGAATTTTTAAAACACTGTATAGAAAACCAAAAAACATGGAATTTCTGTGTTAGAAAGTGAACGTAGTTCTGGGTGTGGGGTCATTGGGTGACTCTGGATAATGGACAAGCCATCATTTTTAGTTGCTTTTTTTACATAACTTTCTAAGTTTTATGGTTTCTCATGAGCTTACTGTAATTGGATTTATGATAACTGAAGACCCATGACAGTTCAATCTAAAATGGGCTCTCTGTATCTAAAAAAAAAAAAAAAAAAAAAAGAAAAAAGGAAAAAAGAAAAAAGAAAAAAAAAAGAAAAAAAAAAGAAAATCACCTGCATATCTTTGAATTATCCAGGGATTGGAAGATGATATTTTTCCCATGTGACAGAAACTTCTAGCTGTGAAGGGTTACAAGAAATCAGACCTTTAAATCTGTCACTTGTCCAGGACCAAATTGTGCAGGGCTCCACACTAGAGTAATGGGGAGGGGAAAGCTTTACATTTGGAAGTGAGGAAGAATTTCTTTAGTAGTTTGAAGCTACTCAGAGGCTTGAAAATTAGGGAAGGGCGTGAAGAACCCAGCGTATTGGTTGGACGTGGCCACCAAGTAGCCAGGTTCATGGAGTGGTAGCAGAGCTCGCAGGAACCCTCGGGGCCTCTTGGCCGGAGGGATCCAGCTCCTGCGCTCGCGGGACCCTTATACCCCTCATAGTGAGGAGCCAGCCGGGACGTGCAAACCCTGTCACCCAAGCCGTGTGCAGGGGATGGCGCGGGGTGCCCTATGTGAAAGCAGCCGCTGTTACCCTGCGGGGACACCGTGATTTACGGGACATCAGACCAGGTGCCTCTGAAGGAGGCTGCTCTTTGGAGCTGCTTTCTCTGCTCGCTTGGGTTCTCCCCTGCGCTCCCGGCATGGGCCTGGGGCCCTGCTGCCAGTCCATGGAAGCCCCTTTTTCCTTCTAAGCGGGAAGAACGGAGCTGTGAATGTGGAGTTGGGAGAGGCCGGGGAAGCGGGTGACTGTGCTTTGTCACAGCAGGGCTCATGTTGTCACACCTGACACAGGCTGAGCCGGGCTCGGCAGTTCCAAGGAGAAAACCAGGCCTTGCTCTGGTGTCACTTAGTGCCAGTACAGGTGCTGCTAAAATACTGAAATGCCTCTCCAAGGTGCGTGGGGATGTTTTCCTGTTGTTTTTAAAGAAAACAGCGAGATGAAGCTGTTTAAGCAAGACTATTTTATTTTCTCTTCTCTCTTTAACCCCAAGCAGTCTGCGAAATAGCCATGGCACTTACTTAACAGTCTTAATTTCACTTTTAAGCAGTCAGCCTGTATTTCATGCTTCTGTGTTACAAGCTTCTCAAGGAATGTCTGTGTTTTGCCAAAAATAATCACCCAGTCGAGCTTTCTAACAACGTCTTTTTTTCTGGCATCCGTTTTCGTCAAGTGCTGAGTGCATTATATTTTTCCTTGGGACTTTGCTGCTCCGCTTATCTCTCCCTTGTTTCTGTATTGCTTTCAGACCAGTAAGTGACATTCAGTGGATGGGGCACTGTGGCACGCTGGGAGGGAGGAGAGGGAACAGCCCTGGTGCTGGAGGCGGCGTTTCAGTTTTATGCAGTGGCTTTTGAAGAAGATCCATGAGGAAAATGAGCAGCAGTTCTTGGTTCAGAAGTGGACCCCTGTGTAAGTGGCGATACTGACTTTCTTTGCAAAGCGTTTTGGTGTTTCACTGGTGAAAAGTGGCAAGAACAATGTATTATTCTTATTATGCACATAGCGCCTAGGGTGGTGTTAGTAAAATACAATTTTTCTTTTTTTTTTTTTTCTTTTCTTTTCCCCTTGCCACCTACTATTGAGGAAATTTTAATCACATTTACATGACTATTCCTCCAGCCTATGCAGAGCTTCAGTAAGGCTTGCAGAGCACAGTCAATATCACCAGTCGATAGTTCTGTTGCTGGCGGTACGCGTTCAGATGCTGAAAAGGGCGATATTCCCTTTGCTGAACAGGCACAGCTGCTGTGAAGATGCCAGTTGAAGCTAGGTGCAGCTTGAGCTAGAAACTCACGGGTTGCACGCTGCCTTCAGAGCAATAAGGAGACTTGCACGTCCCTAGCGGGACAAACGCCATGTGTGGAGCCACATCATGTCCCAGTGCTGGGTGGCTCGGCACGAGCAAGGGCCGCTGTGCGGCTCCGTGTGCCTTGGGGCTGTGGCTTTCTGTCATGCTCCGTGAAATCCTGCCCTTTGCACTTAGTCTACGGTGAGTTAGAGAAACGGGAGCCCGTGCACCCTGGCTCACGTTGCTTTTCCAAACAGCTCCACTGCTGCAGTGACACATAGAGCAAATTCTCTCTGGGGAGCCCAGGCGTGTGTACGTGGCAGCAAGGTGCACGGGAGAAAGTGCTAACAAAGGCGGCTTTGTGTGCCGGAGCCTTGCAGTGTGCGCAGGGATGTCTGCTTGCATGAGGTGCATCCCTCCCGCTTCCTAATTACTGCTAATTGAGGGAGAAGGCAATTTGCAACCTCTCGTAGGGCCCTGCTTGCCGCGCTGCTCGGCCTCCTGGCTGCCCTTGGCTTATTAAGCGTGGTCAGTGCTCGGAGCTCGCCTCTCCAGAGACGTGCTCGTATTATCAGCCCTCCTGCAGGCACCAAAGGCTTGTCAGTCACCGTGACCTCCAGAGCCCTCTAACAAGCCCGGCAAACAAGGCATTGAGGTCTGCAGTAGGGTTTTTTTTATGATTATTTTTCAGGCGGGCTTTTTGGAGTGGGGTTCTGTAATTATTTGCAAGTGTATGCAAACACTGAAGGAGAATTAGGAGCATCAAGTGGGGCCTCTGCTTTTATTAGGAAGTTCTTTCTTTTCTAAATAGATGTCAAACATATTCTTTACTCTTTAGACAGTTAACCTTTACATCCCTCCTGTAGCAGAAATTCCGCTCTCGGAGGTATGCTAATTTGCTATTTGCAGTATTCTAAAGTAGAGGGAAAATGTCATTTACGGGGCCTTCATTAAAAAGTCCTTTATCCGGACTGTACATATTCTCTACACTCCAACTGCATTTTATTTGATAGAATGAACCCATCTATTCCCATTCTCCTGAAAAGGATACAGCAAAACAGTAGAAGTTGAATCCTAGCCTTAGATGACTCTTTCCCAGGCTTGCTTTCAGCATAAACTATTCACATTTACTAAGAGGAAAGGATGCAGAAGTGCCTTGTCATCTCCAGTGCCCTTCTAGCCTTATTCTGGGCTGGGACAAGGAAGCCAACTTGACCTTCTTGAGCATTTCTGTTACTGTTATTAAAGTCTTTTATGCAAGCAAGGATACTGAAAGAGATGAAATGGGAAAGTAAAAGACAATGTAAGGTGGGACTTGAGAAAAAGAAGTAAAGCTGTTATTGCCGCTCTCCTTATGTGACCGCCTTGGTGGCTGCTCTGTGTGATACGGTAACGTATTTGGGGCAGCTCTGATGACCCAAGTGCCCTGCAGAGAATGGGAGATCTGTCCTCTGATATGTAGGGCGCTGATATGTAGCTCAGCTTTCTCCGTGCAACGCTGTGTCCTCAGCGACACCGCTGTCGTGCTGGGAGCCGCGGAGCAGAGAGCGAGCTGCTTCATCGGCACGCGTTACCTTCTGGGAGCATTCCAAGCGCCTTTGTCCCTTTGGACGTTGGTGAAGGGTGGCTGCCTCCCTTTAGGTGAGCTTTCAGCTGGCTGTGGGGAGGGAACTCTCCCTGTCCTTGTTGGCGCAGGGCAAACGCACTGTGGCTGTGCCAGTGCTAGCACACCGTGTCACCCGTGCCTGCCTCCTGCACACGTGTCGGTGTGTGTGTCTGCAGGTTGGCAGCTGCCCTGGCAAGGGCCTTGATCTCTGGACCTGCCAAACCTTTCTGAGAGCTTTGTACGTGCTCTAGGGGTGCCCTAGTTTCAGTACATCGTCACTCGGAGCGGGGAGGAGAGTTGTGCCAACCTGAGCAGGTATTTCCTTTAAAAAACCCAAGACCTTTGGAAAGGTCTCTAGAGGAGATGTGACCGCAGAAGGTCACTAGGCCCCTCTGCATCTCCAAGGTTATCCGTTGAGGGATAAGGTAGCAGGGCCTGCTAGCCTTTTATGCTTGTCCCATTACCGCTTTCCTAGCTCCTTACCAGGGGAGCAGTGTTGAGGGGCAGCCGTGAACTGTGCAGAATTGTTTGTACCAACCTTGGAGCCCAGGATTTTGAATCAGAGGAACAGATAAATAAATACGTGTTCTCACAAATCATTATATATTTGAGTAACTTCTCCACCCCACCCCAGAAACCTGGAAATGAAAACACCTCTTCTACTTGTCCAAAGTCATGCAAGGCTGTTACTTTGCTCCTAGTGCGTACTTCTCTTAGCCATTTTTTATAGCGAGCAACACATTTTCCTAACAGCCTTTTGTTGGGAAGCTAAGCCAGACTGATGTTTTAAGGATGTACTTGTGTAGGAATCCTTTCATTTTTTTCTAGACTCAAGCCACTGGGAAGCTTTTTTAGTTAATAATAATACTTACTCACGGATTTTGTGATGCTTCTAGGCAAGGTAAATCTTTTCTGTAGAAAGTAGACAGTAAAGGAGGGCAGCAGCTATTGCATGATGGGAAGAAGTAATAAAAAGTCAAATTAGTTTTGAAATGCAAGTAGTTCAAACAAATATTGTGACCATTAGGCAGCAGTAAACAAGCTGGAAAACGTCACCTTTATTAAAAGGGTTTGAAGTATCTTTAGGGCATGTACTTTGTTCCCTTTCATTTTTTGAACTCTTTCCCTAGAAACTTAAGGTAAGGGAGGCTCCGTTGTTGAGGTTATGTCTTTGTGAGCTGCCAAAGGCGTTCGCAGGCAAATGCATTTATCCCTTTGCATGTGAACGGTCACTCTGCAGTACCTTGGCTTTGTACGGGGCTGAGTGAAAAATTAGAGCTTTGTGAGGGAGTTCAGTTAAAGGTGCCGCTCTGCCGTTTTGTCTGCCTGCCCTGGGAATAGGGAGGATGAAAGAGGGAGGAGAAATAATTACGGGCAAAACAGTAACCTTTTCTTCTTCTCCCAGACGTTCACATGGGCAAAGAAAAACACACAAATGTTTCCTTGCCTATCGCGCACTTAGGCATTTTGTGAAGATGGATCTCTGTGGATTCCTAGGAGGAGGCTCCAATTTGTATTTAGTCTGAAGTAGTTTGGGGGGAAGAAAAATAAGCCTGGAGCCCAGTGCAGGGCTGATCTTTTGTTTAGGTCTGGAGCACTGGCTCGGCTAAGGTCTTAACAGAGGAATGTTTTCAAACAGTTTTGGGGCAGGCAGAAAGATTTTTTTCTTTTTTTTAATGATGTGGCAAAATACACAGCTTATACCAGGAAATTAGGAGCAGAACGGCCAGCAAATGCGATGGTCACGGAAATAACATTTTTGGCCTTGGTTTTATTTGTGGGTTGGTTGCCTTCACGCAACACAAGATGTGTTATTTTTTTCCCTCTCTCCCTGGTATGGGCTGTTGTGGGCGTTTTTGTTCTGTTTGCTGCAGGCGTTCAGGAATCCTGTGCCGGAGCTCGGCCTGGGGGAACGCTGGCCTGGGGCCTCCCTGGCACCTCCTGCTTTGCCGCTGATCCTGCTGCGCAGATCCGTGCGCTGCTCCTTGCTCAGCCCCTCTCTGCCTCGTCCGCAGACCCATCGGACAAGTCCTTGCTCCCGCTGTGGGGCCCGCTCCGTCCCGTGCCTCAGGGCAGTTTGGGCAGAGGAGCAGAGGCCAGGTTGCTGTCACATCCAGGTGCCATCTATTAAGACTGCGCTCACAGTTTCGTTATGAGACCTCGTTGGAGGGTCGTAGAACTTGACTGTAAAAACGTTCCTTCGGGCTGAGCTTGCCGTACAGAGTGTGGAGCCTGTTACACAGAGTGTGGAGCCGAGTTAGTGTGGAGCCTGTTGCTGGTCTTGCGTGTGCAGGCTCTTCTCCCATAGCAGAAGATGGGGGTGCTGGAGAGGATCTTTCTGTTCTTCCTATTTTGTTTTTGAGCATCCCTGGGGGCTTGGATGCACTGATACTTGTAGCGAGGATTGTGTTTTGGCAAGCGCTCAGAAGCTTCCTAAAGCCTGAAGTCGGGCTGCTGCCAGCTTCCTCCCTAGGTTTTCATTCCCATTGCTTATAACCTGAGTCTGAATTGCCTCTATTTTGGATTAACGTCAGGGTAATAAGGAACAAAAGTGAAGCTGCTGCTGGAGGTGGCGCAGCAGGGATGCCGGAGGCAAGATGGCCGCCGCGCGTGGCGCTGGCGGCTGCGGGCCTGGAGGGCGCGCGGGGAGCCGGGCCCGCGTCCTCTTCCTTGCTGCGAAGGCCCTGCCGAGAGCGTCCCCTCCCGCAGGGCTGCCGCGCTCGCGCTCCCCGGGCGTCCCTTGATCAGGGAGAATTCGAGGAATTGACGGAAATTCCGGAGATTTGCATCTCTAAAAACTCCCCACCGATTCCCCAGCAAAGGAGACGGAGATGCTTCATCTCCCCAGGGGACTCCTCATCACCTGCAGTACCACGTTACCGTGGGCCGAGGAAACGAGCAGGGCAGCCCTGCCGGCGATGACGGCCCCGCGGGGCCTGCCGGCCTCGTGGCTGCCGGGGACGCCTCGCGCCCGGCAGCCTCCATGTCTCCGAGCGCGGCAGCCGCGCCGGGCCGCAGAGAGAGAGCCCGCGCGGGCACCTTTGCTGCTCGGTCTGTGGGGGCTTTCCCAAATAAGAGGCTTTTAAGTGGATCGCTCTGTGCAGTTTTTTTACCTTCTTGGTACTGACATACATTGTAATCAAATAGAAGAGGTAATGGTTGCACAGGCCCGCAAACTTTACAGACTTAGGAAGTTGAGAGACTTATTCAAAGTAAATTTTAGTAAATGCCACAAAAGAAACGTAGATTTCCTTTTTGAGTTAGGAGCAGTAAAACATGGCAAATTACAGAAAATTCTACTGTGTGTAGTTATGAAATAGCTTTATTATGCATTCACGATGTGTTAGATTTATTTATCGTAGATTTTGTAATCAGATGGATGGGTTGCTTTTGCATCTACAAATGACACGTTCCATAAGTGGATTTTGTACATGATCAGCAGTTTAGTCACAATTACATCTCAGATGAGTTACGAAGTTACATTGGGTTAAATGCAGACAAATTTACTCAGCAGTGATGGTGAAGAACAGGAGTACAGTTTTCCATATAGTTCAAACCAACAGCTCTCAGGGAAGATGTCCTTTCCAGCACTGTTTTCTATAATTATGCAATGAGAGTTTTAAAATAAATTTTAAATTATTAATTTAAATTTAAATTTTAAATATTTGTTTATGAAAGAGATAAGTAAGCATTCCTACTCTTTTCTAGTTCCTTTTCATTCATTTAGCCATCTTTGCCCCTGGCTGTCAGGATCCCAGCTCTTTAATGAAATGCGTGGAGAACTTTTCCGTTGAGCTTCCATTTCCTGAGACCCATTTTGTGTGACTGCCCCATGGCTCTGGAGCGCTCTGAGAGCATCCGGGCGGCGGGGGCGGAGGAAACCTGCTCTGGCTCTGACAGTTCACGGAATCACAGACTGGTTGAGGTTGGAAGGGACCGCTAGGGATCATCTAGTCCAACCCCCCGCTCCAGCAGGGACACCCAGAGCACAGGGTGGCATCCAGGCGGGTTTGGAAGACCTCCAGAGAAGGAGACTCCACAGCCTCCCTGGACAGCCTGTGCCAGGGCTCTGGCACCCTCACAGGAAAGGTGTTCCTCACATGGAGATGATTCCCGGCCCCCGGGCCGCTGCAGCCCGCAGGGACGGAGGCGGCTGCGCTCGGCTGCAGGGATGGAGCCGCAGGGCCGGTTCGTGGCGGCAGCCGCAGGCCGTGCACCGGCCCTGGCGCGCGGCTCCCCTTGCCCACCACCCTGCACAGGGGCTGGCCCAGACTTGCCGCGCTCCCCCTTGCAGCCTCACACATGGCTATTTATTAGCTCTTGGGTCTCACGTGAAGGATAAGCATTTATGTCTGTTAGAAACCCTTCCGTCTTATGAGAGGAAAACTCCTCACATTGGATACCTTTTGAATTTGACTTTAACAGTATTTCTAAACATTGATAACTATGTAGATCAGAACAAATATTTGTATTATAATGAAACAGAAAAAAGAACACGGCTGTGATCTTGACACGGATTAAAAATCATCTATGTAGGTTGCAAGGGTTTTTTTCCTTCTAATCCATATCTGTAATCATTTGCAGCACACGGTGATAGTGCACAGGCATGTGTACCAACCAGATGTAATAGATTGTAATTACTCTGAAGGAGAGTTTCAGGTCTATCAGGACAGTGAGCTCTGACCTGAAGTTTTACATGACAGAAATGATAACTGCTGTGAAGGAGCTCTTGATGGCAAGGCAAGCATTCACTTGATAAAAAGCACTCCAGCAGATGCTTGCGCCACTGATGCTGCTAAATTCAAGGCTGGTACTGTGATGTAGCATCTGATCCTGCAAGTTCCTTAAGCCGCTGCTCTGTGGGATGAGGGATTTGGCAGATCTGCTGGGTTTAGATCTTGTTTCCTACCCTGCTGTGGAGATCTGTCCGTGTGCTGGGCTTTTTCCCCCCCCACCCCGAGGTGTGCTGACAGCTTGCAAGTTATGGGATGGATCAAGGGACTGATCACGATCAAAAGTAATTCTGCAATGCAACACCTGTTGTTATTTTAACTAGGCAGATTCTTATCTGGGTCCCCATCATGCTCCCCCTCCCTCCCAGGTAGCTGTTTCGGTGCCATTCCCGGGGCATTGCCCCAGGGTCCCGAGTTCCTGTAGCTGAAGACGGTGCCAAGAACCTCCTGTTGCAGAACTGCAGTGAGAAGCCTCGAGAGATGTTTATCATCAGCT
Organism: Nothoprocta perdicaria; assembly: GCF_003342845.1. Lineage (NCBI taxonomy): Eukaryota > Metazoa > Chordata > Aves > Tinamiformes > Tinamidae > Nothoprocta > Nothoprocta perdicaria. The sequence continues at coordinate 742,958 of NW_020455503.1, forward strand.
GTGCAAATAGCTTGACTTGTCCAAGGTGAATAGTTGCTTCAAAACATCATTGTTTTTAGCATTTATTGGGCTGTTATTGTTCACTTAGACTATGCTGTCAGAAGAAATTGGAATCATAGGTAATGGAGCAGTGCTGCATTTGTCCTTCAAGCAGTGAATTTTATATACAAGGAAGTGGGTGGTTTTTGCTATTTTTACCACGATTAAAATCTCTCTGATCACTGACACACGAACACAGTTATTTTGTGTGCACCTACCATATGAAATCCATGGGCCTGGCTAGATCAGAGGTTGTGCCACTTACAGCCTACTTGCCCACAAGCTTTTGTGCTATGTATATAATGCCAGGCCAAATGGTAGAAGTGATTTTGCTTTACTGGAGTTTGTTAAAGGATCCTTTGCAGCAGATGAGACTTTTTTTTTGTTTCTTTTTTTTTTTTCCTCCTGTCTCCTACTCCTTTTATATCCAATGAAACTGCTAGAAGTTAGTATCTCTAAAAACTTATTTCTGTCATTAGAGTCAGTAGATGAGTCTTAACATCTCTAGCAAGAAGATACAGGGTCTAATAAGGCGATACTATAGTAAAAACTTGTTTAAAAAGGAAACACTTGTTTTGTGCAGACTGAATGTGAATTTGAATATTAACTGTCGTTACAGACCCAGTGTTTGAGATTAATCTTTTTTTTTTCCTTTGCTTCTGCTTGGAATTGCTATTAGTAAATTGTAACAGGGCATGATTCCAAACTTAAATGTTGCATTCAACAAAACAGCAAATAACTTCAAGGTAATGATGCTTTCAAGGCATATACGCATCCAATCCTATGTAATAACACAGTTTTCCGTCTCGGTAAAGGCTTTTTCAATTTTAATAGTAGTTTTTATTTTCTTAATGGACTAAAAAGTTGACACAATGAAATACTCACGAGTTGAAGGTGATGAAAGTGTAGCTCTCACATTAAAACATTTTTAGCAGAGTATATCCTGAGGGGGAAAGAGGACTGTAGGAGGTAAATGACTTAATTAGGATGTGGCTAAGCATCCTCTCAAAACAGGCGCCTGTTGCAGGAGCGGAGGCTGCACGCGGCAGCAGGGCCCTGAAGATGCAACTGGGGGACAGAGCCGCCTCTCGCTGGCGGCTCCACGCGCCACCGCTCTCTGCACCCGCATTCCCACTGCGCTTGGGATCCAGCAAAAACCTGCAGCTCCGCTTGTTTGGGGTGAATGAGCTGGCTGCTGCTGGCTGCCCCTGGCCCGGGACCACGTGTTGAGCGAGGTGGCGAGCGGTGACGGGCCGGGGCGCATGGCGCCGCAGTCCTTGGCGAGCGGATGCACCATCCCAGGGAACGGCCTTCCCACCTCTCGGCCACCCGCTCCCTATGCCCATAGAGGGCCTGCAGGCCGCTGCAGCCCAAGGCAAGGAGAAGGGCTCTCCCAGCACCTGCTCATCCAAGTGTTTCTGCTGGTGCTTCATGGAAAGGGGTTCGGAAGGCATTGGAAAGGCGCAGCTTTGGGTGCGAGCTCTTCTCGCACGTGCGAGCACGTATTCTTCTGCGCTCTTCCCTGGGAACACGTGCGTGTTTTGCAGCAGAGCCCTGTCAAAAGGCTTTGCATCACGAATAACAGGATACAGCTGCTCCGGGTAACAGAATGAGTAATCGTGAAGTGTCAGGGTGAGATTGTTTTTAATTCCATTTCTACTGCGGAGGTTTCTGTTAGCTAACTCAGGTGCTGCATGAAAAACACCATTTTAGGGGAACCTGCTCAGGAAATATGACCCAGGCGTGCTGGAGAGTTTATGAGCCAGTGTATGGCTGGTGGCAGCAGCATGAAGGGTGCTGGGATGAGGCACGGTGCTAGTGCTGTGTGGTGGCTGTTTTGGGCTCCATGGGTTGAACCATGGATGGGTTCTTGCTTAGGCTTCACTTGATCTGGGCGCTTTCCTGGTGAACGATACAATATCGACACTTGTAGTAGCCCTTTCAATTCTTGGGAACCAGAAAAGGTTTAAAAAAAAAATACATCCATCAAAATCTTCTTGAATAGTACCTTCATGATACCTTGATACTCATTGCATACATTTAAAATCCCTGTGTCCTTGTTCAAGCAGGAGTAGGTACTGAGGGTCACTAAAGCTTACAGTGCCAGAAGTTCCTGATGTTCTAAATTAATAGTTTAATGGTCGTGTGTTTGATGAAGTTTCATGACAAGATGTTGTGACTGCACGCTTTACATGAAGTAGGTGGTGGAGGACCTGGGCTTGCTGAACTGTCCGCAGTTTCCTGTCAGTAGTTCAATATTAAGTGTTTCCCTTCCTGCAGAAGAAAGGAAAGTACCAGTAGTTTCTGCTTAGCCTGAGACAATCCTATTCATAATGCCGGAATTCAGCAAAACCCAGCGTGCTCCTCAGGGCCCTAATCTGGTAAATAAATAGGTGCAATTTCTCAGTGCATCAAGGGGTAAGGTGTGCTGCCGTGTGTGTGCGTGTATAGTGCACAGGAGAAGGGGGTGAGAGTTAAATGCGTGGCTTGGAGTTGATGCTTTCATAGCTTTTTCTTTATTTAGAAAAAAAAAAGATCAAATCTTATATTTACTTACAGTAACCAGCGATTCTGAAAGCAAATATCAGGCGTCAAGCGTTTCTGCCAGCTGCAGGAATCACGTGGGTGGCAGGAGCGTTTGGTGCGGTTTGGAGCCGGGCCCGATGGGTCTGTGCTGCGCGCTGCGCCACAGCGAGCGCTGCCGTGTCGGCAGGACCTTTCCCAGGCCCACGCGGCCCCTTGGGCCGGGACATTGGACATCAGCTGCTGTGCTGACCAAAACCTCAGTGATATGGCTTTTCTTCTTGCCCTTCTGGGCATTTATAGGTGGGCCGAGCAGTTGTGTTGAGGTCCTCTCTAAGCCCCACCTGCTTCCACTGAAGTCCACACACACACACAAACACACACACACAAACACACACACCAACACACACACACACATGCACACGCACACACATACGCGCACACACACACACAAACACACACACAAACACGCACACGCACACACACACACACACACACACACACACACACACACACACAGCCGCCTCCCCCGGCTTTTGGATGGAGCTTGGCTTGAGCCCCTTGTGGATTGAACTCTGGGACTGCAGGTCATTTCTCATGAAATGATGCTCAGTAGCTTCCTTGGAGGCACCCATAGGCGATCACCTAAATCATAAAGCCATCTGAATAAATTTGTGCGCTAGAGAGTGCTTGAAAAGTCTCTTAGCTTCATCAAAAGGAATGTTTTTTTCCAGGTCATGGCAGCTGGCTGTTCGTAAGAGCACTAACACTGTCGTCCTGTGCTGCATGCAGCTTGGTGATGCTGCGAAACAGTTCAGCCCTTGTGTTTGATATGATAATGTCAAGGTTACAGGCCCAACGTGGCTCTCTCTTTGACATATTTAAAGACTGTAGTTGCAACACAGGATTGCTTCTCAAAGTCTTGACTGCTCAAGTCAGTGTAAAGCTATAAACAACCAATGCATGTGGTGTTGACCTGAAGCATTGGTGAGGGTCCAGGATGTTTGATTGCAGCTTTTGTGGCTGCTGGTATGATACAAAAGAGGCATTTAAATCTCACCGAGCAGATCAACAATAACACAGATTCACTGTTTTCAGGTGCTTCTCAAGGTGCCTCTTTGAATGAAGAAGCAAAATACATCAGAACGCTAAGGCACTTGGTCAACTAGGAGACTACAGGTCCATGACATCCTGTTGTTACTATCGTAATGGAAATATGTAGCACAGGGCAAATACCCATTCCGGACCAAGCTATAAATTCTGATCTTCTCTTCTTTTCCTCCTCTCTTCCCTGACGTGGCCATTTTTTGAAAGAACCTAAGGCAAACCCAAGCTCAGAGAGCAGCATCCTTGAGTCCTTGATGCCGAGCCGTTACGAGCGGGAGCAGAGCGCGTCAGCCGCTGCAGATGGGACCCTGCAGGCCGAGGCCAGCGTTTGGATGCCAAAGCAGAGGAGCAGGAAGAAACGCTCTGCTCATTGGGCTGTGGGAGAGGCGAGTCCCGGCCGCCTCGGAGCTGCCGATGAGGAGGAGGATTTTTCCAGACCCTGCCAGCCCTGCCAGCAGCGGCCCTGGGTCAGGGCTGCTCTGCGTCCGGAGCGTCCGGGTCCCTCGGCTGTGCCATGGGAAAGCGGCTATTCCGGCGGGAGAGAAAGGGCTGGGAAGTAACAAACTCTCCCTTATGGCAGGTTTAATTAAAAACAAGCAGGAAAATGTTTTATTCTGGTGCAGTCATTAGCTGATGCCTCTATATTTAGTATATGTCTGGGCTAAGACTTGGCCCAGTGTGTGCTTCAAGTGTAGGGTTTAGGGGTTTTTTCATCGTTGTCTGTCTCAATGAGTTTCAAATGATGATGATCACAGCTTTAGGGTGAAAATATGTCAGGGTTTTTATGCCACAAAAGGCGTAAAGCAAGGCTCCAGTGAACATGTGGAGAGAAAGCCTTTGAATAGCGGAAGTGTTAAAAAAAGTACTGCTAGAAAATAGGCGAGGCGGATTATGTTTGCCCGCTAGACTTAAACCTCTGCGTGCAGATGAGGTTTATCTTTTCCTTTTTTTAATAGGAATTAACCTGGACGCGGCTAAGCGCTCCCTAATGACAACCTCCTTGACCCTTAAAGTAAATAGTGGCTCGTGGGTGAGAAATGTACTTCTTTTAACACCTACAGCATGTAATTTTTTTTTTTCTTTTTTTGCTGTGGCATTTAGAAGAAGACTGACTGTCTGCTACTTCAGGTCAGCAGGTATTTCTGAAGTATAACCTGTGAAATAACTTACTTCAAAGCAGCTCTATCATTAAGCTATTACTAGGCAGCCCACAGGCTGTAGCCCTGACCTGGAGAAAAGGTTACAAAACTAAAAGCGCTTTATTTTCTGTGGGGCAAATGACAGGCCTCTGCACATCGTGTCTGCTAGGCGTGACTTGTACCGCAGGAACATAGGTCAGAAAAGCTGGCAGGCAAAAAAGAAGCGCCCCCACTTCTGAATCCTGCAAAGGGAGCGCTTTGAAGAGCAGAGGGGCACGCAGTAAGGCATGGGAAGAGCCCAATTCCTTTTATAGCTGTCACCGTTTGGGTTTGGCCCAGAAATGTCACATGAAGATGGGAACGATGAGCGCGGTTCCCGTGCTGTTTTGCCGGCCTGCATGGGGGTACATGGTCGGGCACGTGCTGCAGCCTGCGCCCTGCGCTCCTTGCAGCAGGGCAGCCGAGGAGAGGGGCCCTGGGCAGGGAGCGTCCTGAACTCTGTACGGCCCCAAGGCTCCCCAAAGCAGCCAGCTGGGAAGGGATGTGGGCCATCCTTGCAGGATGGGCATCCCACCGGGTGCCCTAGGCCATTGGGAAGAGCTCCTGTGCTTCAGCCTCATGGCCTTTGGGAATAACCGCTCTGTGCAGACAAGCCCTGAGGAGATGGAAGCGGTCGCTCTGTTTACCCATGCGGTTGGGAAGATACTGCTTTGATTGCAGAGCTCCTCATGCGGGACAGACACTTTAAAGCTATTGATCCAGGCTGGGGGAAAATTCAAAGCCTCTCGGTCCAATAGGTTGAAACTTGAGTTTCTTTTGATCCAGGGGGTTCTCTGCTTCTCCCCGCTCCAGTTTAATCAGTTGGGTTAGGTAAGGTGATCCCAACCCTTTTGCAGAGAAAGTCAGTGAGAATTTTATCTGAAGGTTATGAAGTAGAATCATAGAATCATAGAATCATAGAATGCCGAAGGTTGGAAGGGACCTCAGAGGTCATCGAGTCCAACCCCCCTGCTCACGCAGGGTCACCTAGAGCACGCGGCACAGGGCTGCATCCAAGCGGGTTTTAAAGATCTCCAAAGAAGGAGACTCCACAACCTCTCTGGGCAGCCTGTTCCAGTGCTTTGTCACCCGCACAGTGAAGAAATGCTTCCTTAAGTTCCTGTGGAACTTCCGATGCTTCAGTTTGAAGCCATTTCCTCTAGTCCTATCACTGGCCACCACTGAAAAGAGGCCGCCCCCTCCTCCTCACTGCCTCCCTTGAGGTATTTATACACGCTGATCAGGTCCCCCCTCAGCCTCCTCTTCTCCAGGCTGAACAGACCCAGCTCTCTCAGCCTTTGTTCATATGGCAGATGTTCCAGGCCCCTGATCATCCTCGTAGCCCTGCGCTGGACTCTCTCCAGCAGCTCCACATCCCTCTTGTACTGGGGAGCCCAGAACTGGACGCAGTACTCCAGATGTGGCCTCACCAGGGCTGAGTAGAGGGGGATGATCACTTCCCTCGACCTGCTGGAGACGCTTTTCTTAATGCACCCCAGGATCCCGTTGGCCTTCTTGGCCACCAGGGCACACTGCTGCCTCATGGTCAACTTGTCGTCCACCATGACACCCAGGTCCCTCTCTGCGGTGCTGCTCTCCAGCAGGTCCACCCCTAATCTGTACTGGTGTCCAGGGTTATTCCTCCCCAAGTGCAGGACCTTGCACTTGCCCCTGTTGAACCTCATGAGGTTTCTCGCCGCCCAGTCCTCCAGTCTGTCCAGGTCCCTCTGGATGGCAGCACAGCCCTCAGGGCTATCAGCTACTCCACCCAGTTTGGTATCGTCGGCAAACTTGCTGAGGGAGCACTCCAGCCCTTCATCCAGGTCATTAACGAATAAGTTGAACAGGACCGGACCGAGAACTGACCCCTGGGGGACACCACTAAGTACAGGCCTCCAGCTGGACTCCGCACCATTGACAACCACTCTCTGCACCCTGCCATCGAGCCAATTCCTAATCCACCTCCCCGTCCACTCATCTATCCCACACCTTCGGAGCTTGCCCAGGAGGATGCTGTGAGGGACAGTGTCAAAAGCCTTGCTCAAATCCAGATAGATGACATCCACCGCTCTGCCCTCATCTATCCAGCTAGATATTCCTTCGTAGAAGGTGATCAGGTTAGTCAAGCAGGATTTCCCCTTGGTGAATCCATGCTGGCTACTCCTGAGCACCTTCTTCTGCTCCATGTGTCTGGAAGTACATTACAGGAGCTCTGGTTGGCACCTATGAAGACATCTTCAATGTAGTGGAAACACATGTTGGGTTATTTTAAGCATCTAAGTACTAATTCTTGCAGAATAAAACTAAAAAAATAACATTTTCAAAGTTGGTCCATTTTGTGTTTCTTCCTATTTGGTGGGCCCTTACACAGCTGATACTGAATTTCAATAGAACAAGAAAGCGCTCCTTGCTCTCTGTGCCCTTGGCTCTGCTCTGCGTCCTCCCACCACCAGAACGCCGCAGAGTGGTGGCGAAATAGGGCCAACTTAACAAGAATAAGCCTCAGGTTGGCATATGGGATTTAGGAAAGATCCTGTTATATTCAGTATGCAATTGGCATAGCTGGAGTTTGTGTGAAGAAAATGTTACTGCTTTAAAGCCCCCTTGAGTTTGGACCGCTGAAGACTTTGCAGCAGCGTGTGAGGGGGATTCGCGCCTTCCCTTGGCTTGGCTGTGTGTGCAGCTACCGAGCCTCGGTCACCAGGGCACGTTCTTGCTACGGATTAAAACAGACTAATTGCGGTGTTCTTTTATCTTGTTCTGGAGGCAGTATAAGCCATACCAGCAAAACAGCCCCCCAAATCTTCATGCACTTTTATTCTAAAGGTCTTTCTGTACAGGAATTTCTTGCAATATAATCCTAGCTCTGTAATTATATCCATGCGGTATTATCACGTACGTTTCTTGGGTTGCTGGGTTTGTAACGATCTTTCTGGGTAAATATCTGTCCTTTGGTATCAGTGTGTCGTCTTGCCAAGAGGTGCTCCTTGCAGAGGTTGTCCTGAGCTGATCCCAGACAAGCTTGGGTTTCCGGAGGAATCATACTGGGGTTTGGTGGTTGAAACGGGAGGAGCCTCTGCTCTGGGGTCCTGCTCCTTCTTCTGTCTCCTTTTGTCCTTCTTCCCCCCTGCCCAACTGTGGTTTCCGGGCTGGGCTGTGCTGGCTGCCCACAGGGGGTCCGTTTAGGTGCACAAAGAGGAGGGGTGGGAATCGGGGGCCCCCATTACCTCACACATGCTGCTGCTGCTGCTGAGCCCTTCAGTTTCTCTTATCAGTAATTCACTTCAGATAACAGTTCTGCAGATAAAGCAGGCCTTCCAGGAGAGGCAAGGGGGAGGAAACCAAGCTTTCCTCAGCCTTTATGAGTTTGCTAAAGAGGGGTTTACTGGAAAAGATTAAGATAAAATTACTCTCCCCATAGTAAACAAAGGAATAAAAGTAACAGCTGCATGTGAGGGCAAATGCAGGCAGAAATGCCTTTGTCTTTCCCTATCTCCCGCCCTTTCCTTTGCTCCCTGTCTGCACAATTGTCTTCATTTCCAGCAGTCCTGCTACTGAACTAACAGCTCCCCTTTCTGCAGGGAGGGCAGGAGAGTGGGGCCTGCCCCACACGGCTGCTGTTGGCATCTGCCCCCTTCGTCCCCGTGCCTGCTCCCGGGTCGGGGCCTTGCCTTGGAAAAGCTGCACGTCCTTAAGCACAGCCGAGGGCTGCCTGCCTGGGGCCGGTGCTGCTGCTGACACTTGAGCACTCGCGGGGAGCTGGCAGGGCTACCGGGATGTTCATTAGGATTCCCCACACATGGGTGGTTTCCAAGAAGAGTACTTACCTAGCTTATTTTTTGTTGCAGTTGTTGGAAAATAATGATTATAGTGATCATGTAATCTTCCTTTTTCACACGGGGAGATGGTGCTTGTCATGATGTAGGGGTACTTGGGATGATGAGTGGGGGAAGGATGTAATTAATAAGCAGGTAATTTATTAATTTACCACATGGAGACCTCCATACCTCTGCTACAGAGTTGAGACACTTTTCCTTTTGCAGGGCTATTGGACTAGTCGTGTTGGGCTCTCGAAAGAGGCTGCAGATGTGTAAGAGCCAGCTGACCAGCTGGACCCTATCACCCGGTGGCTGCTGTTTTACCATTTTTTATCTCTTTTGTTGCCTCTTTGCATAGTTGTGTAAGCTGTGCTTGTTTAAGAAGTGCAGCTGCAGTCAGAAAAACACATCAACCCTGGTATTGCAGTTCACTGAAGGGCTTCTGCTCTCCCCTCCCTTCCCTTTTGCAAACGCAGCCCAAGAATGGAGAAGAGCTGATTTCTTTCTGGGTTTTTTTTATGCTATTTATCAAAGTTAACATTTTTTAAATTCATTTCAGAGCCAGTTTCAGCTGTCAAATGCACCTGTGCTTTGACAGCAAAAAGCAGTAAAAATGTGCAGGTGTTTTGATGGCTGAAGTTTCATTTGCGTGGTTATTTCTTGCTACTGCTGATGGCTAAGATGTAACATCACCTTTTTCCTCCTAAGTAAAGGACCAGCTCCTAGAAGAAATATCTTTTCAGTATGAATCCTGCTCAAAGACATAGGAAAACTCACAAAAACAAAAAAGATGGAATTTTGCAAAGGTTCCTTTAAAGCTGATTCATATCCTGAGCAAAAATACTTTTTGTACCTTCAGAATATCTGAGTCAAAATTGTCTAGATAATTGGAAAGGTAACTTAAAGTAACTTAGAACAACTAGAACACAGTTTCATTTCCAAGCAGAACGTGCATATTGGGTGTTTTTAAAAAAACAGAATTCTTTGCCAGCTTTCTGTCACATATGAGAGAGGGTTCCTAAGAGATGTGGGTTGGTTGATTTGGGTTGTCCTTAAGAGAGAAGGATAAAAAAATGGGGAACGGTCTACTGCTAGTATAGCTTATGTACCAGGAAGGAAACTTGCACTGATTTTTTCTCTGATTAAATACTTCTATACAGAATTAGCAGCTTTCAGGGTGCCTGCTCTCATCAGTTAGTTCAGTGAACCTAGTTAAATTTAAAAGTGTATTTGACATTCACTTTCATGGGGGTTGGAGGGGAGAAGGAGGTTGAATACCAGAAAATACACATTTAGGTTTGGATATACTCCAAATTAAATTTCATTAATGAGATGTACCTTATAGATTAATAAGGTAGGAATATTATTTTTGATCATTGGTATCATTAACTAAAGCCATAGCTAATAAGTCTTTAAGTATTATGAGTGTTCTCCTTTCTGTCTAAATAAGGACCTAGAGCAAAATTTTCAGGTGCTACTGCAGTAAACTATTAAATTTCTATTATCAGTCATTTCAAATAAAGAAGATGCTGAATCTCGTTGCATTCATAAAGATCTTAACTGCTCTTGAGAACGTGTCCTTGTTCACACCAACACAAATGTGACGGTGTTTGACATGTAAGGGTTTAGTGCTTTACTTTTAGAGAAACTTTCTTTGTCTCTTAACATTTTAGTTTATGTTCCCTCTATTCATGAGAGCTGGAGTATCCTTTCAGCTGCAGTAATTACTGCGCGAGTTGGTGAAAGTGCTCAGGTTCCTGCATTAAATCCCACATTAACCAGCGCTGGGGTTGTGAACTAACAGATCTCTTTCTGCGGAGATGGAGAGAGTACCAGGCATTACTTACTTGGAACAGCGTGTAAAATCTCAGAGCATCGCTGCAGCCAGAAATACAGTTCACACAAACATAATTAGTCTAATTTACTGTCTTTTTGGCTCTCTGCTTCGGAGAAGTGAACTTGAAGTGAGCTTTGGAGCCTTGAGCCTTTATATGTGTGAATAAAGTCCTTTTTTTCTCTGTGGTACTATTTTTCAACAGAGGGACGCAGTGGAAAAGAAAAGAAGGTGCTTTATGAGCAGTGCAGATGGGGTGGATTCAGTAATGTTTTTAAAAGATGAAAATATATGCATGACAAAATGCGCCTTATTGTAGGAGTGCTGCTCTTCTGTTAATACAAAGCAACTGGCTTGCCAGCCTGAAGTAAAAAAAGCCAAAATGAGGCTGTAAGAGCCTGTGTTGAGCAAGCCCCTCTGACTAATGGTTGTTGTGTCCCGGCTTGATGAGCAGCGAGGAGCCGCTGAGTGGGAACCCCAGCGCACTGCCTGGGAGTGAAGCTGCACCGGGAGAGGACAACAAACACCTCCTTCCAGTCTTTCTCCATGTTTCTCTATTATTCTTTCTTTCTTTCCTCCCATTTTCTTATTTTAAATACCGAACGTGGGTTTAGTAAATCCTCGATTTTGCAGACAATTTGGGTCGTGCTCCTGGAGAGCCGAACCCTTGGCCCAGGCCGGCGGTGCTGCTCCTGCACGCCCTTACAGGCGGAGGTGTCCATCTGGGACAGCGGGAATGCCCTTGGGAAAAGGCCAGCGTTACACAACGCTGGTGACAAGGCTCCTCAAAGGATTCTTTTTTTATGGAAAAGCTGATTTTGTCAAGTGTAACAGAGGCCAAAGTCTCTCCTATTGCTAGTTGTGGTCTGCATTGTTCGGTTTCAGCTATCGGTGCCTCTTATGCTAAATGTAATTTTGGGGCTTAGCCCTTCTCACCAGGTCTCTGCTACTAGTTCTTAGCAGCATCAGTCTTGTCGCAGAGCGCTGCAGGCGGGTGAGGAAGCGCTAACAGAGGCTGCTGAGCCTGCGAGCGCTGGCCTGGCAGGGCTGCAGGGGGAGCGTGCAGCCTCAAACTGCCACTTGTGAGCTGTGGTGGCAAGGGCAGCCGGCGTGAGCAGCCGTCAGGTGTCCAGTGTGTGCGGTGGAAAAAGCATAAGGTGGAAAAAGTCTCCACGAGAAGACGGCAAGGGATCACACAGCCGGGATCTAGGCGGGTTTTGGCTGGAGAGGAGAGAGCATGGAGGTGGGCCAGGTATCCATTGGTTTTGGGGGATGCTCACAATGTAGGCGAGTTGGAGAGCTGCGGTTAGTAGGAATGCATGCCTGGTGGATTCCTGTCATAGGGCAAGGCGGTGAGAGATCCGTAGTCTCTTAAGTGAAGGAAGAACTTGCTGGTTCTTTTAGGTTTGCATGCGTGTGTTGCAGCCACTGTAAATTACGTAGCTACTTACTCTTGAAATAAAAATCTTCCCAAGAACGTGACAGGATGAAGATGAGAAATAAAGCAAAGCATGAGACATTGTGTAGGAATATTTCATCCTCGTGAATGCATTCAAATGTGACACTTCATAAACTTTCGTCAGTCATGCTAATGGGATAGAAAAATTGGTGCAACAACAAGCTCAAAGACTCATCCCTGAAGGTCTGACTTTGCTGTTGGAATATGAATTTTCATGCTGTTTAGAAGGGTGGTGGTGGAAATACCCCTTGTTCAGACTGGTCTTTTCCAGCCTTAGTTCATGCAGCTCCTTGAGCAGTGGTAGAGGCCTCTGACCCCCGCGTGCTGCAGCTCCTCCCGTGGGTCCCAAATGCTTCCATTGCCGCTGTCGCTCCCAAACAACAGATGATGCTGATCATCCTGCCACTGCGTGGAGGTGGAATGCATGAATTCAGGGAGTGCAAGTCCCCAGAGACAGGCTGGCAGGTGGATCCGACACCAACGTAACCTGTCTGTTCTGCAGAAGCTCGGTACCATCTCATGGGCTTGCTTGTCCTGAGGGTGCTACGGAGAGAGAGCACGCTTTCTGGGGAGAAAACTCTGTTCACCTGCGAGCTAGCAGTTAAAACAGCATGTTGGAATACGCTGATGGTTATGTTCAGAGCAGAAACAGTTCTACTTAGAAACACGCTAAGGATTAAAAAAAGAAATATGCTTTTTCACTCTTAGGAGAGAGAGGAAATAGGGGAATTAGTCATTCTCCATTCCTCCGATTCTTTATTAAACCATTTTGAAACAAATCCATGAAATGAGGACAGAAATTGAGAAGCACGCAGAGTATCTTGTGAATAATGGGTTAAATGTTTATGTGTTTATAGAACGCTGTCATTTCTAGTTTTCCACTTCTCCTGGTCTGTTTACTAGTACAAGTCTGTGTTGAATAGAAAAGGGTGTGTGTATTTAACATTAGACAGCCCTGGGATTGCATGTATTCTTAGAGAGAATATTCTGAAGCCAAACCTCCACCTGGAAGCGGGGGCTCCCCGGGCACCTCGGGGTTCACAGGCCACAGTCTGCACTGAGTGAGAGCTGCAGTGACTGCTTGACAAGCAAGGGCAAAATGAACTTCCATGTAAATAGGCGTGTGGAGACAGCAAATGTCTCCAAAGCGAGCAAAGGATCGGGCAGGGAAATAGCGCCGGCGCTGTGGGCTTCTGTTAGCGACGGGCGTGAAATAGGTGGGGAATGTGGAGGCGGAGTGCGCAATGGCTGTGCGCAATGAGGTGGCATCAGGAGAGCGGTGCCAAGGAGGAGGCTCTGGCACTTCCCAGTTAAACGCTGCAGTCCTGGTATCTTCCCTGGCAGTGACAGCCCCGAGTAGATGTGAGGGATTTTGTTTATTTATTTCCCCATTATCTACATGCTAGGATATTCTGGTTGCAGGATGAAATCCTGTGTTCTGCTCCTTGTTTGCAGAACAACTTGTGCCGTTTGCATCAAACAGCCTTTGGATAAAAGCAATACTGAAGCCAAGGAAAACCAAAAACAACGCTGAAGAGGATTATTCCTGTCAGATCATATCACTCGACCAGTGTATAAAAAGCAGTATTACGGTGTTCTCCATCCCATGCTTGGAAAGGAGATAGCTACGAATACTGCATTTTGGCAAGAGCCACGTCTTGTCCATACGTGTTGCTGTAAAAGACAGTCCTCCACTGACCCTAGTTGAAATCCCTGAAAAAGCGTCTGTCCCCAGCTGTCACTTAATGCCCTGGAGCCTGTTGTGGCTGGAGGAGCCCGCCAGCTGCCTGGGCAAAGCCCAGCTCTTGGAGCACGGGTTTCCTCGGCGCGCTCGGTGCCTCGCGCCCGTGTGTGGGTCAGCGTGCGCAGCCCCTTCCCTTCGCATGGGGGGCAGAGCGGCCGCGGGGAGCCCCAGCCCCGGCCCTCCCGCAGGGGCTCTGCTGGGTGCCTGCGGGATCGGGCGCCTCGAAGCCCTCGCCCCTGCTACCAGGGCCTCTGCATCCCGCTGGGAAACGGAGAGAGAAGCGGCCCTTTCCCCTCGGGAGGCGGACATGCAAAGTTGCCTTGCAGCCAAGTCGTGCACTGTACAGACAGCCAGCAAAAAGTGAGAGACAGAAATTAAAAGCACCGCACTAAGTTTGCAGGTTAGTTTCTAGGTTTACAAAAATAATTATTAAAAAAAAAATAATCTAGAAAATCTTTGAAAACTAAATGAATTGATGCTGTTTATATTGTTCTCCCTGAGAAGAAAAAATACATTGGGGGGGGTAGGGTGGTTTGATGTCTAAATGAAGTAATCTCCAGAAGAAAAAGATTATATTTGTTAAACTGTATAAGAAAAAATCAGGAGATAATATGGCTTTGTTCGCAGCATTACATAAAGAAGATTAAAGACGGGAAACAAGCTGCTTAAACACTGTAAACTAATTAGTTCGACGAATTGTTTTCCCGAGGTTCATGAGATATGAAACATTGGCACCAGTGCGTGAAATACACTCTGCCTCAGTGCTCTTTTCAATTTATTTTTCTGTTAGTGTCATATGTGTATATAAAAAAAGAGCAGCCAGAAAGAAAGAGGTTACGGAGGGAGACCAAAGCCTGTGGGATGACTGAAGCTGACATTCTGTCATCTTGCGCGCGGGACGGCCGGGCCTCCTCCTCGCACCGCTGTGCCAAGCGCGGCTTCGTTGCTGCCGGCCCGCACAGATGGCACCAGGGCAGGCCCCTGCGGCCTCTGTGCTCACAAGTCCCACGGGCCGCGGGAGTTTACCCTGTTACAGCCACGCGTGGATCAGGCTGCGTGGACCCCCAGGTCGAATAAGACAGTAGCAGGGCTCGGGGCATCCTGCACAGAGGCGAAAATAGTTTTTCCTGGGGAAAAAGTGAGGAGCGAGCAGTCCCGTTATGACTTGGGGTTGCATTTGTGGCAGTAGAGCAGTGCCACACTTGCATTTAGGGGTTAGCCCGAGGGGCAGCGAGGACCCACCTGGCAGTGCGTGGGAGATGTGTCCTTGAGCCGAGGCGCCCTCGCTGGCTTCCTGGACGGGAGGAGGTTTGCCGCCTCCTGCGGCTCCCTGTGCTGGGCGCTCTCTCCGGGGCGCGCGTGCTGTTCCGCGCGCCGTGCCCGGCGCGGGGCTGGGGACCTGCTGCTATTTGCGTTATCGCTTACGAAGAGCCGGCTGCCTGTCTGGTTTGTTTTGTTTCATGCTTTTAATGAACATAAATCTTTTGCAAATGTTACGGCTGAGGTGCTAATCGTGTGCCGTGTTGCAGAGTGGTTTTCCAAGATATGCTACTCTACAACATAGTCCCCTAGCTGGAAAAGAACAAGGCCATGGGTTTGGAGAGGGAAAGAATGGAAGGAGGGAAAAGAAGAGAGAAGGAGAAGGCCTTGGGAGGAGAAGGCCTTGGGAGCGAATTAGGGCCTGGCTGCTCGTGGGGTGCCCGGGCAGCCCCGGCCGCTCGCGGGCTGCGCTCAGCGTGTCGCCCTGCGCCGTCAGACCCCGCTCACCTGTCCCTCTGATTTGCAGCTGCCCAGGCCAGTGCGTTAGTTCCTAAAAGGTGGACGCAGCCAGGCAGTCCTGGTGGCGTGCGTGCCGCTCGAGGAGGACCTCGGAGGAGGCGAATCGGGTGCCACTGGCAGCGCGGCGGGAGCAAAGCGCCGTTCCTGCTCCCCGGGCAGGGCGCGTGCTGCAACGCGCCCCGCAGCTACAGGCGCTTTGTTCCTTGCTGCTGCGGGCCACAAAAGGAGCGTTTGTTACTGCTGCTTTTTGAAGTCACCCACTAGAGCAACACTCTAAAACCATCGATCGCAAGGACACCAACAAGCAGCGCTTGTCAGTTTTACATCAGGCCCCGTGAACTAAGAATCTGCCTAGTGAGGAGGAGGAGGATTGCCTGCTTGCAGAGGGGACAGTACTGGCCGGTCTCTCCTTTGGCAACGCGATAAAAAAAAGATGTTTCTGTACTTTGCAGAAAGGTAGAAATTTAGAAGTGAAAGCTGTTGGTTTTAATCCAGTATTTTCTTCAAAATCCAGAGCTGCTTTAATGCGTGGTGCCGCCGCTGCTTTTGTTGTGCAGTTCTGCTAAGAAAGACACTTTGTGCGGCTGCTGCCAGGGCGGGAGGTTTAACACGGCTTCGGAATACTCCCTTGGAGGAACATATGGTGCGTGGTATCGTATCATGTCAATAAGAAGCAAAGCCTAGCCTCTTAAAAGGAACATATTTCATTTTAAAATGGCATCTAATGAAGAATGAGCTAATCTAGTGAGGAATAGGAGGGAATAAAGCCTCGGACTTTTTTTCAGAAATAATTAGATACTCAGGGACCTTTATGGGTTCCAGAAGTAAACCTGTGTGACCCTGTCCTATTTATTAAGACTGATGAACTCTTGTTAGTGTGTTTACCATTTCCCTCCTGCATTACCACTTTTTTTACAAGCTGTCTAGAAGTTTGCAACTTTTATGCAATATATTTTTTTGTGCCGTCTGACTTTTACGACTCCTTCCACGTGATTTAGGGGCTGCGGGAGCCGGGCGAGCCGCGGCACAGTGCTGAATGCCTCCCTTCGCAGCCGCCGCTCTCCTGCGTTTCTGCTCCTTTTAGAGCTGTCTGCGCAGGCCCCGTGTGGAATTCGCAGAACCTTTGCGCCTAATCCCGAGAGCCTCCCCTGCTGCCTTTGCTGATAGTTATTTGGGTGGATCCAGGGAAACCAGCCCGTTCCTAATGCCTTTGGGAAGGCTACTGAAAATCTCCCTTCCCGCTCCAGACAATGGACGGGGCCGGACTCACCTCCTGCGCTGGGTCAGGGTCTGAGGAGCTCTGGGATCATCTGGTTCCTGGTTAATTTAGGGCAAGGGAGAGGCAAAGAGGGAGACAGGGCTGTGTTTGGCACCGCAGCGCAGCAGGAGCAGCTGTGCAATGTGGCATGGGTGGGTTATAAGGTATGGCATAACCCGCAGCGTTTCTGCCGTGCCATTGTTTCTGTGTCAGAGCTGCTGTCAGGCCGTTTTTTCCTAGGTTTGAAATCCTTCTCGCGTGTTTTCAGAGGGTATCAGTTAAAATGTCCAGAAATCCCTCTGCAACCAATCAGTTTTGCTTCCTCTAAATATCTGCCGCTGATTGATGGCTTGTTAGAGTGAGTTAGGGCGCCGTGGGGAGCTCGGCCCACGCTGGGTGGACGCAGCCGTAACTCCATGCACAGAGTATTGATTTGGGGAGACTTAGGCAGCGTGGCTACATCTAGGTAATGTTTTCATGATTAGAGATCTGGGTAACTGAAGACCTGATGGGATTTTAGTTCTTCCTTTGGTCAGGAATACATGCTGTGCTTACGTGCTTGGAAAATGCTATATACGTGTACGTTTTAACGACTTTTTGAGAGAAAACACCTTAACACAGTTCCTCCTCCACGGCTGTGCAGGCATTTGCTTTTGAAAGTAGTTGGAGCAGCCAGCAGCTTGTGGTGATGTGGAAAAGACTCATTCCCTAGGGAACACTATAATTTTCCCCCCAAAGGAAGTTTAAAATGAAAAAATGAAAGATCTCTTCCTAGATCTCTTCCTACTTTTGCATGTCTTTGCTTTAAGAAGCCTGTGCATCAGCAAGTGCCTTGTCTGAGTACCGTATTAAGTCATGCACTAATATCCTTGGTGGTTTATGTGTTCCTGCATTGGTATATGATACAGACATTCCAGATCAGCAAAAAGCGGGGAAAAAAGTGTGATTCCGTTTCAACCTGGATTATTGGATGTCTTCCAGGGACATTGCTTATATGTGATGGACCATTAATGGAGTGTCCAAATGCAGTGATGTGCCCTTGCTTCCTGCCAGGGCTTTTAGGGCCACATGTTCCATGTGTGCCCAAAGCAGCTAAATTCCGGCAGCGTGGGCTCCCATTGGCGTTCCCCGGGCACAGGGCTGGGAGTGGGAACCCTGTGCGGCTGCGGGCGCTGCTCAGAGGCTGTGCTTGATGTTGAAATCTGATAATTGGTTGTTTAAGTGCCACCATTGCGAATTGCTCCTTGACAATGTGATAATACAAACCTTTCTAGAGCTCCGAGCCGTTGACCAGAAGAGGTTGGGATTGTTAGGAGAAGGATGGGTGTGAGGGGTAGGCGGCCTCCGCAGGAGCGGGACACGCGCCGGGGCGCCCGGGTACAGCGGCGCGGAGGGAGAGAAGCGTCCACCTGAGCTCTGCTTCTTCCTGCACAGCCCCTCGTGCTGAGCAGGACAGCTCTGCGTCCCGCCTCTCTTTAATCATGGATCTTAAAGATCAGACAAACCCGAGGCTTCGCTTTCCATTTTGTTCCTTTCCTCTGAGCGGTGTTGGATATACCCAGGCCTGCAAGCACTCTGTACTGCTGGAAAGAAGAAGGATCAGCCTAAACATTTGCCGCTATCCTGAATGAATTTATGGAAAGCCCTTGGTTCCTAACAGGGATGTAGGAGGACACGGTTGTACCAAGGCAGAGCTATGCAGATATCTCCATGTTGGATTTGTGCACATGCTGGCCTCCATCGACTTCTCTTCTAGCCATAAACTTTTTTTTTTTCTTTTTTTCTTTTTTTTTTTTTAATTTTGAATTTCTTCAGTTCTGGTGTGTGTGTGTGTATCATGAGATCATTCTGCCCCATATTGTAGTGTGATGCGTTGCGCAGACTGAGAAAAGATTAGTGCTTTTGGAATGGGAGAAATAAAAATTCCAGTTCACCTGTAATAGATTTTCCCCAAAGTGTATCTGGTTTTGGGAGGCAGGGAGGGATTCATGTTTAAAAGGATTTGCCTGCTATAAGCTGTAGCAGCATGACTGGTGATTAAACAAATCAATGTTTTTAGCTTGTCCCAAAGCCCTTCGTAGAAAGACCAGGTGAAGGCTGCGTGGCTGATTTTGCAAGGGCACGTGTGGAGCAGCCTAAACCATAACGCCTCGCCAGGTGAATGGCTTTTTGCCTGTTTTCCAAGATTTCTTCTCACTGTTAAGATGGCAGTAAATCGGTTTGCCAACGTTGCGATTTAACTCTTTTCATCGGCTCTGCATGTACATTACCCAAGTAGCTTTATTTCAGGGAGAGCACGTAGCTCAGATAACGCACAGGGCTCATGTAACTGATCTGTATCTGTTTGTGCTTCTCCCCTTTTACCTCCCACATGCCTTGTACCTTTCTTGTGCAAATCAGCTGCCGCTCCTGCCTGGGCTCATCTCCAGCTGCAGATGTTTCTCATTCCCCGGGCTGTGCCAGGCCGGGAGGCTGCAGTTACAGAGGCCGAGAGGTCCAGGCGGCCCTCGTGCCCACATCCGTCCTTGTGGGCAGCTCCCTGAAGCGCTGCAGCGAGCGGGAGCGCTGCCTTTAGCTCCCAGGAGCCGCGGGAGAGCGCGGCCCCCAGGCTTGCCTGCGGTTGGAGATGCCTGCGGGGCCGTCGCGCCCGCGCGGGGCTTTCCCCCTCTTCCGCCTCTGCCGTGCAGCAAGGATCCAGTCAGCACCTCTTTCTTCTTTTTCTTTTGCTCGGCCTTCAGAGGCTCCTGGAGGGGATGAACTGAGAGGAGGATGCTGCACTGGAGCCGGCTGACTGTCCTCAAAACGTTGCCTTTAGCTCCCTGCCTGGTATTTCCAAGGAGAAGTGATGGTGGCTGCGCGTTTCGCCAATGAAAGACAGGAGCCACCGTTGCTGCAAAGAAAAGCTGGCTCTGTGTTAGGCTGGGACGTGAGAGCTGCCCATCTAATGAATTTGAGAGCGGGAATCTCATTCTCTCAGAACTATCACTTGAGAATAAGAGTAATTATTTCCTATAGCTCTTCATGGAATACAGTTATAATTGCATTACTGTAACAGTGTTCACATTAACACTTAATTGTTAATGTCCTCCTAATCTGGAGGAAATCATCACCTCTTCATATTTCATTGCTAGAGAAGGCTGTTAAATTGAAGGAAGAGCATTTGAAGCCACCGAATAAAGAACATGTGTATGACGTATCTTTAGCTTGAGAGGTAGAATTTAGATATATATCCTTATTTTCTTGCTATCTGTTTCTGTTGTCTTTCAGGGTACTCAAGTTTCTTTTAGACACGAACCTGAGCTGACAAAATTGTTCTCCCTGGAGAAATGGAGGTCCCACACAGTATAAAGACTGCAGTGGCGCTCGCTGCGGGAGGAGGGCAGGAATTTTCTTTAGCTCATTTGTACATTTGGCCTTGCGCTGCAAGACACATTAGCAAAGAAGGGAAGATACCACCGTGGCAAGGTCAGGCTGACCATGGTGGGCTGCAGTTTCCCCCTTCCAGAGGCCTGCAGCTCGTTCCTTTGTAGCACACTCAAGTTCTTTAAGAAAACAAGCCTTAGGCATGGATTTGACTGTCCACCGAGCAGCAGTGTTTGCGTTCAGAGGAGAAGCATAGGGAAATGGTCACGATGTCTCTCCGGTTTATCAAAACAAGCAGCTATTTGCCTTGAAGGTACTGAAGGATTGCTATCTTCGGTGATTAAAGCAGTTCAAAGCAGTAAGAGGATCTCAAGAACATTAGCAATGGCTTTCACATGTTTATGGTATTGTTTTGCCTAGTGCGACTCAGCAAAAAGGAAGAGAAAGGGGGGCAGAGGTGTAAAATCCTTTATGGAAGTAGCTACACAGCAGCAAAAGAACACACATTAAACACAGTCTGCTTCCTAAGTACAGAAGAGAAAAAATCCCTAAAGATGGAGTTGGAATAGCATATTCTGGATGCTCTTGAGCCATTCACGCCGTTGCTTTTAGAGCTGACAGCGGTGGAGGATTTGTGCCTAACTGGCACCCAGTACACATGGGTGACAACGTTCCAGAGGCTTCACTGCTCTGTTAGCTCTTCTGAAAGGAAACCATTCAAAAAAGATAGTTTGGTTCTTGGCCTCTTGAGTGATAGAGGCCAGTAGGAAGCTGAAATAAGTGTAAAAAAGGATTAGTAAGTGATTTCTTCACTGGAAAACTCTTCCTTTCCCCTTCAGGTTGCCAGAGATATTGGCCAGAAAGGTTTCCTAAACTGGAGCATCTTTTTTGTGCTGTTCCTTGAAAGTTCTTTGACTAGAAAGCCATCACATGGGAAAACTGCAAGGAGAGCAGAGCTTTCCAGGACAGGGGAGAGGGGAGAACGAAAGGGATGCCGGAGCAGAGGGTGAAAATCCCATGTCCGTTGTTGCTTCTCCTCCTCCCCTTGCCAACTGGAGGTGGGTAGACATCTACTGTGGTGGTGTTTGGCCAAAACCGAGCGTGTTCAGCCGGTGCTGTGTCCGTGTGTCACCGCAGCGTTGGGCTGTATTGCAGCAGTTCCCTTTAGATGGATTCACACTACATGGTTACAGCACAGTGTGTCTGGGTTCCCTTTGGCGAGGCGCAGCACCGGCTGTTCCCGTGTGCTTCCAGTTCCTCCAAGTCTGTTGATTCAAAGTCTGTGCCTAAAAACAACACGTGTGTGAGAAGGAGCGGGGAGAAGGAGAGGTTTTATTGCTGGACTCGAGGGAGCTCCTTATATCGTAGGGGTGTGATAGCTGAAAACTGGAATATTTCAGGAACACCTTCGGGAAGGGCGCCCGCTCCTCTAAATCACACTGATTGGCACGGTCATGATTCAGGAATGCCTGCGAAAGGCGCGCGTCTGGCCCGAGCTGGTTTCTTATCAACGTGTTTGCTGACAAGTGAGAAACTGTAGGATTCGTTTGCTCCTGCTCTGTGATTTATTAGCTTCATTCCTCATAAACACCTTCCTCTCCCTCCCCTCCTTGCCTCGTAAGTACGAGCTAAAAAATACAGTCGTTAAAAGTGATTTTGTTTTCTCTATGGAAAAAAGATAGTTTAAAATGAAGCATGCTCCTTCTTGATAGTATGGGTCTTGTCTGTTTAAATCTGTAATGTAATTCCTCTTGATTTGGCGATAAACTTGTTTGCAACCTCCAAGCTTTGGGGAAAAAAAAAAGATATTCAAGAGTTGTCTATTTAAATAAATAAGCATCTGTGATTTAACACTGCTTTAAATTGAATTCAGGAGTGATTTTATGTAGATATATTTGTTGCATCTAATCTGTACTGGCTATGCACCTGACATGCCTGCTAGTTTGCTATTTCAAGCCAAAATCAACTGGAATTCTGCAGAGACCAAAGAGAAAAAGGGAATCCCATCATTCCTTCTCTTCAAAAAAGCCGGACAGAGCTAAGAATCCCAAATTAACAATCTAGCAAACCCATCCCTTCAGAAATACATGCGAAAGAAGCCAAGAAGGAGATGCTAACCACGTAAGATATGAAATGAGAATTTAAGTAATGGTCCTGATAGATTTTTCAGCTTCAGTCCTCTAGTAATATATTTTTTTTTAGCAGTATATGCAGTATAGGAAAAAGATCTGCTGCTCTGCAGCAAGTACTTATTTCTTTTTCCCTCCTAGTTCTCTCTGATTTGCTCTGCCGGAACGCTCTTTTATAACATCCGTGCAGATTATGATTTGCATTGGCTTCAAACCTGTGCAGGTGAATGTCGCAGCAAGAGCTAGATGTGTGTGCATATCCTACCCCGTATATCCTGGTATCTCCTTACCCATATAAATGCGAAGTAACCCCCGCTATAAAAGAATTAGCATCAGTACGTGCATATTTAGGCTTCCCACGTTTGAATCAGCAGATCTAAGCACAGGTCCTCGCTCCACGGCGGCTGACCCGTGCTCACCTTGATGAGCGCAGGAGCAGCAGGGTCCCCGCGGCACGGCCCGCGTGTGCAGACATGTGGCCGTGGCTCAGTTTTCTGACCTTGCATTTTTGCGGCCCCAGCCCCATGTCCCCAAGCGTTGCTGGAGGCTCCAGGGGTCCCCGCAGGCTGGCGAGGGGCTGCCGGCGCCGCTGCTCTGCTGCGGCCTCGCTCGGCCGCTCCTCCGCTTCTTCGCCGTCCTTGAGCTGCGGGGCCGATTTGTTTGGACAAACTCGTTTTGTTGAGTGGAAATCCCCTTAGAAAACCAGGAATGGAAATTGATGGGAACTTTACATAATTAAGTGCTCCATGAATTTTTTTTTTTTTCTGCGGCCTGTGATGAATTTACCAAGAGCAAAGCCTCATAATTATTTAGATTATCTGCTGCTTGCACTTTCAGCTGGACTGGTCTCAACTGCTCTTGCAGTTTTTATGGCGTGCCGGTTAACAGACTGGCTTGGCCAGTGCAGGAGGCCAGGCCAGGCCTGTGCGGCCCGGCGCTGCCGCCACGGGCTCTGCTTTCGGCCGGGGACGTCGAGAGGAGCGTGGGCTGTGGGGCGCTCTGCCCCTGCCTGGGGCAGCACGGGGGCCGCCAAAGATGTCACAGCAACCAGGATGGGGACAGAGCAAGTGCCCGTTCTGCCCCAGGGGCCTGGAGCCCGGGAAGGCCGTGCTGGCCTGTGAGAGCCACGTAGCGGAGAGAAAGGAGCGCTGGCCCTGAAAGAGCAGGCAAATCTTCTCCAGATACCTCCTGTTCTGGCCTTTTTTGAGTTCCCTGTTTTGCGCAAGAGGTGGATACCCACCATATACCGTGTTTGACTGGCTCCCATGGCAGGTTGGATAGTTGAGGATGGCCCCCTTGTCAAAGGACAAGAGGGAAGGGCCTCAGGTTGTGCCAGGGGAGGATCAGGTTAGACATTAGGAAGAACTTGTCCATGGGAGGAGTGGTGGAGTCGCCGTCCCTGGCAGTGCTCTGGAAACATGCGGATGAGGCGCTCGGGGACGTGGTGTGGCAGGCCGGGTGCGGAGGGGCTCGCGGTTGGATTCAGGATCTGGCAGATCTTTTCCTAGCGTTAGGGCTGTGTGACAGGGCGGCGGTGGTGCCGGAGGTGCGATCCGCAGCGCGTCCCGCGGGGCGCCCTTGCAGGGGCCGGAGAGGGGCGGCCGGGGCGCCTCGGGGAAGGCCCTGGGGCCCAAAGCCCTCGCGGTGCCTCCTCTGGGAGGAGAGTGCCTCTTATTTGTGTCTCAGCGAAATTACCTGTAATAAATTGCCTACGGATGCTGTATCAGCAAGTAATTACTTTTATTGTATCTTAAAAGCTTTCCGTACTTTTAAGATCTCCGGTGCTCTTTAAATTTTATGTATTGCTTTGAATAACTTTCCTTCATACTTAAAACTCCTCTTGCTTCCAGCTTTCCTGAGAGTGGACCCTGCATAAGAAAATTACTGCTGTGCTTAGAAGAGGCCCTGCCAGCTAAATGCTTCATTCCCAGATATATAGCTCAATAATGGCATCCTTATACCTTTAAAACAGACCATGAGTCATGTAAAATCGTAGCTGTTTGGGATGAAAGAATATGAGAACATCTCCTCCTTTCCTCCTCCTTGTTCCTGCCCTCCCCCTTGCTCAAAAGAAATGAGAATATATGATGTGGGATGGCTTGTGGGTTTGTTTGAAACTATTTAAAAATAATTTTAAGCTGCTGTGTCCAACTGTATTATTAGGAGATCAATTCTGACAAGGGCTTTTTTTTTTTCAACCAAGTACCCTAGGTCCAGTCTTTCCATTGGGTACTATTCCATTTTATATCCGTACTGGCTTCCTCCTCTGCCTGCAGTATTATTAATCCCAAATGATTTTATTTCTGTAGGCTTTTTCAGAAAGTATATTTTTAGCTTAATCTAGTTTCTTGCTATATAGTAATTTAAGAGGTATTCAGTGCTTTCCTCTATTTTTTTTTTGGCTAGGAAGAGGCTGCTGGGCTTGTTCAGAGAAAGGTCATGATGTTCAAAGCAGCAATCAGCTTCATAAAATCAAAAAGAGAGTGTTGCTCCTTTAGGGAAGCAATTCAGTCTATGTATTTCCTCATATTTGTTTTTTAAATTTTTTTTTTCTTTTTGAGTGGTAGTGCTACAGTGAGTCCAGCTGTTTTAAACAGTCTAGGCATTTTTCCAATAAGCCTTAGAAGAAACAGCAAAGTTTTTTCCAGCTTCCATAGTGATCAGAGTACACTCATAAGCATCACTTGGAGAGAGCTCTAAAGGCACGTATGAGACCCCTCAGAATATCCCAAGTAAAATATTAGCTACCCAGGTGCTGATACATATGTATTTTTTTAATTTAATGTGCAAGCAAAAAGGAGGAGTTTTGTGTGATCTTATTTAGGACAGGGGTACAATTCCCAGTGACATTAATGAAAAAGGGTTCAGACTTTCTATATTAAATTATTGTCTCTTACTCAGCATTGTGGGTGGCTTGCCTGGAACAAAGTTTGCAATTGAACTGTGAGCACTGACACCAAATCAGCAGTGGAGCGGATGTTTTACTTTCTGTTTATTTGCTACATTTTTTTGAGTGCAAGCGCCAGTACTTCGGCCAAAAGCTTATTTTGTGCGTACAAAATGCTTGTGCATCAGTCTGACAAATAAGTGCAACGGAGTAAGGTCTTCAGCATAAAGCACAGTTATTGTGGTTTCATTGATCACCTATTATATCCCAAGGCATATCCAGGCAAACAAAGAACGTTTTGAAAAGTTGCAGGAAATAATTGAACAAGAGGTTGCAGTAGGCAGGGCACACTGGACTTTGCATAGCCTGAAGCAGAGTTTCTTCTTGCTTTTGAGCCTTTTTGAAAACCTGTAGAACTTTTTGGTGAGAGCATTAGAAGTCTTTTGTGTCTAGGATACCCCAGGAGATGCTGCATAAGTCAGAGTTTTTTTGTTTTTTTTTTTTAAGATATTGCCTGTATTAAATAATTGACTTTTTTTTTTAACAAATCAACTTGATTAAGTAAGTTAATCAGCTTAGTGTATTATTTGTCTAGGGCCTACTGTGCTTTAAAATTGATTGATTAGTCCTGCTACCTGTGCCTTGATTGCATTTGCACTTAGGTGGGGGCTGTGTGTGCGCTGCGCTCAGCTGAAGCAACACCGGTGGGGCAGTTCGGCGAGTGAGAGGTCGGTGCCGGTGACCCTGGTCCTCTCACAGCCACCACGCTGAGGGACAAAGCTGGCGTGATCCAGGCGTATCGCAGTGTTCACCTTCCTCTTGCTTTAGATCATTTGGAGGTGATAATCGTTGTCCCGTTGCATTGTAATCTAAAGTGGTTAGTTAGAGGAAAATGCTGTCCATGGGTATGGAAAAGGACTCTGTTACTGACCCCAGATACATTGGGGTCCAATGTGCAGAACCTCTGGTTTGTTCAGGATAAGAAAATAGTGTTGCTTTCCTTCTCCTTGTAGGTAATGACTTCCTCCAAGTTTCTAGAAGTAGCTGTGAAGGGTTTAGCTAATTGGAAATTAAAGAGAGAAGATTTTCAGATGGTTGCGTTTCTTGGTGTGTTTTGTGTGAGTGGAGAAGCCCTTTCAGTGGAATTTGAATTCAGCAGGAGACAAAGCACCCCGGGCAAGATGATCGCAGGACTTGTCAGTGTTGACTGCAAGAGGAATATGATCCAGGGTAACTTTTTGGTGTTCTTCCCAGCAAGCCCATTCTTAAAATTGTGAAGGAAATTTAGATCAAGAGTAAGCACTTTTTATTTTTGTATTTTTCCTTTGATGCCATATGTTTCTCCGTAATTCTCAACCAAGTTACTGATACGCTTTCAGTGTGCAGGCTGCAGCTAAGCTGCGTTAGTCACACATGTCCTCGTGATGCCACCAAACTGCTTCGTGCTTAGGGGTGGCTCACGGTCCCTTACGAACAGAAATGGGGAGCTGGCAAGAGGGACACAGGGCAAAAGTGAATGGAGACCGCAACCTTCTCCTTTGTGGCAGCAAGTCCTCCTTTCATCCACTTTGCATTTTTTTCCTTGCCTCATCAATATGTGCAAAGCAGAAGCTAAGTCAAAAAGCAGATTCGCTCCTCGCTCTTTACAAATCAATCCTTTTACATTGTAACAGGCAGAGAGTTAAATGAGGGTAGGGAGAGGTCTCTCTATTGTGTGATTGGCAGGAAAGGGCCATGCCGGGATGTAATTGCTTATTGGATGTGATTCTGCTCGAAGACATTGACTTGGCAGGCCAGCCGTGCCCGGGCCAAGCCGCTGTGCACCGACATGCGCGGTAGGGTGGCCCTGGTGCTGCTGAGGGGCAGTTTGTAACAGCATCAAGCCAGGAGCCACAGGCGGGTATGTGCATACGTGCCCAGGAGATGAGGAAAATTTTAGAGTTGGCAAGTGGTACTTGCTGGTGAATAGTATGTGTTTGTGACGGGGTATCTGAGCATGTTTGCACCCAAACTTTGTGTTGTTGCTGTGCAGCCCTGTTGCCTTACCTATCTCAGAAATGTTTTTCTTGCTAGATGGAAGTAAGATGGCAAGCAGAGAGGATAAGGTGGGAAATGAAACTCGGGAGGAAGCCCAAGCGACTTGCATGAGAGCAATTATACGAGGAGCAATTATTGTTGCTCTCTGGCTTGTCGCTTGTTTGCTTTCCCCATAAAACACCCTGGGATTGCTCACCGGCCCTTGGCAGCTGATGCTGTACGTGTAGTCACCGGGTGTGCATTCGAGTGCTGTCCTTGGCTGCCGGGTGTCACCCGCAGCCCTGGAGCGCGGCGTGAGGGATTCCTCTGCGAGGACCCTCGTGCCTCCCGTTACAAAGACAAAGTTTCTTCTTCTCCCAGCGCTTGATGAAACTTGCTGCCTAGAACTTGCCTAGAGCCTAAGGGAGGCTCTTTGGGGCAGGTTTCGGGCAGAGCGGCCCAGTGCCAGGTCGCAGGGCCGCGCGTTTGCCTGCGCCTCACTGTGGCCTGCGTGAGGCGATGGCCGCGCCCCCGCCGCTCGTGCTGCCTTCGTCTCCCGCGCCCGATGTTGCCTTCCCCTCGCACTGGGTACTGGCTTCCCCAGGGTGCTGCCTTCCCCTCGCGTCCCCGCGCTGGGTGCCGGCCGTGGGGACGGCAAAGGCGGCTGCAGCGAGGGCAGCCCCGAGGGCACGAGGCAGGGAGAGCAGCGGGAGGCGTCCTCCGAGCCTCCAGCCGGGGCGCCCCTGCCCAGCGGCCGCTTTGCCGCTCGTCCTCACTGAAATCGAGAAACTCCTTTATGCGTCACGGCCATCCGCTAGCCTGAGATGTTTCATTTAATTTCTGTATTAAATTGTCACCCACGTTCCCTGCTTGCGTGAGGGGGAACGCTGCCTCTTCTGAAAGGAACTGCCTTGTTGTGTTTGGTTCCTCAAGCATCTGTTTCAGATTTATCGAGAGGGGAAGAAAAGCAAGTCGTGTGTGTCACAGAGCTGTGTTTTTCAGCTGATTTTTTCTTCCTTTGCATGAAAATAGTCATTAAAAATTCAGATGCGGATTGACTAAAGCTATTTGTAGATTCATGCTCAATTCATTGAATGGTCTTATGAGATGCAGTTGCAAAAGGTGAATTAATTCCTTTCAACATGGAATAAGACAATATCTTCTATTTTTTTTGTTCAAGTGCCAATTAAATTACAGGAAGGAGGTTAGCTTGCACTTTGTCCCACACCATAAGTTACTCGCACAGCAGTAATGCTTACGTGTTTATCCATTCCACATGCTACAGCTGGTTCCTCCCAACTGATTCCTCTTGTGGCTGCTTCAGCAAGAAAATAGTCTCATGGATGCTCCTCTGTCTTCTGGTTATGTAAGAATTATAAATATCCATGCTTTGAACACACACATGCACACACACACACACATATATACATATATATATAAATGATATACACAAGAGATTTGGGTGAAGGTGGCAGAGGCTGCTCCTGGTGTTTGTAGGTCTCCTCCTGCCTGAACAGGTGCTCCAAATGTATCACAGAAGACAAATCTGGATGCCAAATTAGCAGGAGTAGCAGATAAATCTGAAAACTTGCTGTACTGTTCCTCTAATCTTCCTAGTTAGCTCTTTATGTGGTCTCACAGTAGCCAAATGCCTCAGCCAGCAGTGAGTTATTTTCCCATGTCGGTGGAATACTGCTGTTTTTTACTAAGGAAAACCCGAGGTAGGGCAGGATGCAGGAAATCTGTTACGAGGCCAGCTGTGACCTGCATCAGCCCCTGCCCTATGTGCCTTGTTTAGCTCTTGGAGACCATCAACTGCCTGCTTGTTGCAGTCATAATAGACCAAAATGAGTGGTATTAAGGAAATAACGTGCGTAGCTGTAGTCACGGCTGGCTTTGTGTGTTTACTGATGCACCCTCTATTCCCGTGTCTCACAGCGCTTTGGGAAGCAACTTTGGGGAACTCTGCAGTTGAGTCAAACGAGTGCGGCTCTGAGCTGAATGTGAAATAAAACACTCAGGCTTTAGATGTCAGGGCCTAGGAGATCAAAACGAAGCATGATGTGAAACTATAGTTTCCATCCTACTATGGGGACGGAGCATTTTACAGCCCCCCGTCTGTGCGTGTGTTGAACAGCGAGGCATTGCACAGGGGTGCTGTGCTGGCTGAATGTCAGCTGCAGTGCTTGCTGACCTGCAAAGCCCTTTGGCGTAGACCTGAAGCAAAAATGAAAGCACTTCTGTAGCTGCTGGTCGTAACCTTGCTGTGCAGTGAAAACAACCCGCACATCTGCACTATGTGCATCCGTGACACCAGTCCCCAGCTCGCTGGCAGGGGGGTTCCAGAGCAAAAAGCCTCCTGGAGCTGTGGCAAAGCATGTGTTGCTCGCCCTGAGATTTGCATGGCTTGTTCCAAGAGGATGCTCAAACTTTCTGCAGGTACTTGGTGGCTACCGAAAGATCTGGGATGTGTGTTTTGGCTGCAGCTGCCGCTGCAGGGTGCTGCCTTTGCCGGCATTGACGATACCGCAGCCTCGTGCCCTGTGCGGCCCCCGAGCTGCCGTGCTCCTAGCCTGGCTCTGCGGGGGTGGCCAGAGCCTGCGATCACCGCCCTCAGTCACATCCTTGTAAAGCAGCAGACACCAGCCAAAGAATTGTGTGGAAGAGGCAGCGCAGTCAAGAGCTGGTTAATTATATATTGGCTCTACTGAGTGTTATTGAGTGCCTTACTGGATTTCGTATTGGAAGAGTGGATTCTTGCAAAATACCTATATGTACACGCAGCTCATACATATATGTATTAAAAATGGTCTATAAATCCTACAGACAAAGTAAGGTGGTGCAAATGAAGTTTATACACTGAAGACCTTCAAAAACAGAGGTTGTGCCTCACTAAGCTTCTGTGGTCATCTGCCCTGGTGCTTGTCATGCTGCTGTTAAGTGAACCAAATTGTTGGTTTTGCAGCTCATCAGGAGTCCTGCTGAAAAGAGCAGCTCACATGGTTGCTGCAAAACCGTGCAAAACTCCTGCAAAAGTTTCTGTTCCTAGAGTACTGCGAGCCCTAACTGCAGACATAGGGAGAAACAGCCTAGATTTGTTAGAGTGGAGGGAGAAGGGCTTGAAACCAAGTGTTTTTTTTCTTCCAAGTATTTATACAGCGTTCTGAGGGAAGAAGACAGCTCTTGTGTTAAGAAAATCTCCATTTGGCAAAGGCGCGTGATCTCCTGGCGCGCAAAACGTCTACAAAAGAGCTCTGCAGTAATCCCCTTCACACGTTTCACTTGTTCTTTCCTCAGATAAATGGTTTTCGGCAACGCACCCGACAGATGGGGCCTGAGGGGTCCCCCGGATGCCTCCCGTGAGCAGCAGAGGAGCTGGGCACAGCCACGCACGCGCAGCCCCTTCTTGCTTATCCTGACAGCAGGAATCTGAAAAATGTGCCAGCTCTCAGGGGTCAGAGGTGAAAATATGGACGCGTTTATTGCATTTTTTGGTTGTGCCACTAATAGGCAGTTGGACACATTCTTCCCGCAAACTTTCTGAAAGACAAATCGCTCCAAATGGACGAGGAAGAAATCTCTCCTGTCAGGATTCTCGTACGTGCAATTACCTTGGGGTGCCAAGAGCACTTAGTGCTGTCCCGACATTCCTACCTTGTTGTCAGTGTGCTGGGTATTTAATTTTATTAACATGGATGCTTTTAAAGGGAGGACTTTAGAAGATTGGGCGTTTGAGACTAAGTTTTCTGCTATGAAATGACTGGTGTCACACGCTAGATAATTCTTTCAAAGTCATGTTCTTGGTCACTTTTTTTTTTTTTTTTTTCCCGTTAGCACTGTGGCTGTATCCATAGATTTCCTGGTATGACTGTGGCACTGAGGGCTGCTCTTAAGCCTTTCCTCCTATGTGTGTGCTACCTAGACTAGGAAAAGAGTAACTGTGTTGAGCTCCTTTGCCCTCTTGCTTTTAAGCTCTTTGCGTGTGATCAGCTTTCAGTTTTGGAAGACGTTATATAAACTAATCTGCCACGGTGCCAAAGCAGTGCAAAATGCGCTCCTTAAAATTACCAACCTGGAAGCATAATTGTCAATGCACATTACTCTGCTTTCAAAGGAATATTCACCACTTTTTTTTTTCCCAGCAGCAACAACTAATGGATGGATGAAATTATTGTAGTCAGAAACCCAAAGTGGCAGAATGCAGAAGAGCAGTACAGAGAAAACATGTTGTGAAATCTGTTTTGAATATCTCTGGCTTGACATTTTTCTGGGTGACTGGGAAAGTAAATCCAGTAAGGAAAAAAGTGGGAGAAATGTACTTAATTACAGGAAGGAAGATGGACCTTCTGCTGGGGAGGGCT
This sequence comes from Nothoprocta perdicaria, assembly GCF_003342845.1. Taxonomy (NCBI): domain Eukaryota; kingdom Metazoa; phylum Chordata; class Aves; order Tinamiformes; family Tinamidae; genus Nothoprocta; species Nothoprocta perdicaria. The sequence goes on from NW_020455503.1 coordinate 774,453, forward strand.
GCGTTTAGATGAAAGCAGCCTGAACACCACTAAAAAGAATTCAAAGTAAATGGCGTTGCATGCCGCTAGTGCTTCATTTAATTTTGGGTTGGATCCCATGTGTTGGTTTGACAGTAGGTAACCTTGGCTGATCCAGGGAGCGTTTGGGGATTTCGCAGCCCTTGTTTTTCGCTGTGATGGGCTCCTGAAGCCCAAGCAGATGGGGAGGTGGGCGCTGGAGGAGGATAGTCTGTGTGAAGGCAGCCTCCAAATGGCAGGAGGGGACATGGAGGTAATTCCAACGGAATTGTTGGCTTTGTTCGGTTAGGAGCCCCTTTAATGTTCGGCAGAGTGGGTTAATGATGTGATCTGGCATTCATTTGCCGTGTATCATCATCAAACAAAGAAAAAACAAAAAAAAGCCCTTGGTTGGCTTTTTTGCCTACGGGCTGCTGCGAGCTGATTATTCTCCTAATCAGAGGCATCCCAATCAAGGGAGACAATTAGCTGGGTTGGCTCTCTGCTGATTTCCCCTCCGCATCCCACGGCCCGGGGTGCTCCGGGCTGCCCTCAACAGGTGTGTGTGAGGCACCCCCTTCGCTCCGCCTGTTGCCACAAAGACCTCTTTGCTCTACCAAGTGCCTGGCTTCAGGCTGGCTGGTACCACGCTGCTCCAGCCAGTGCATCCTGTAGAATCACCGGGATATTTTGGGATTTGTGTGTGTGCGTGTTGTTGGCGAGCAGGTACCTGAATCCGCATTTCCATTGGTAACACTGTCATGCATGGAGTGAATACGTAGGTTGAAGGAGCCGGGGAGACTTCTGCCGTGCCCGCTCGTTGCTGCGCACGGAGCAGATGCTGTTCTGCCTTGGGGGATATTAGCTACTCGAGCAGGCTACTTGATATCTAAATGAACTAAATATTATAGTTAGGAGGCCCGTATGTTTACGTGCTGAAGCTGGGCAGTTGCTCCTGGTTTACCCCAGGGTGACAGAAGGTGAAATTGGATGCAATAGATTGCTTGGGATGGACTTTTTTTTTTTACCTATAGATTGTAACTGAAGTAAAGCACAAGCTGTCACAATAACTTAATTTGGTCCCTTTCTCTGCTATGTAAAATCCTTAATTGACTCAGTAATGCCTTTTGTTCCTTTTTCTCTTCCAGTCTGCTTTTTGTAGCATGTGGTTTGCTAATACTAAAATATGCAATAAGCCCCATGCATGTAAAAGCAGCACAGAAGATGGTTGAACTTAGAAGCAAAATCACCAAGACGCCCTCCGCACTCACAGGGCCTTCTCCAGCTATTACTCAATGTAAGAATTGCTTATTAGGACAATCTGGCAGTTTCACACCATATTTAATCCCTTCTTAAGAGTAATTGTTCCTGTCAGAATGATTCTTTTTCTGTCCTTGTTGATGGAAAAACTCAGCTTGCTAAGCTTGCTGTATTTTTAGCTCTGTGGTCTGGTTACTATTGTGATGGAAATTTGGGGAACAAGATCTGGTTTCTGTAGTGTTAGATAAAAATATGGGGATTCTTGGATTTTAGCTACTTTGAAGAATTTAAATAACAATGTCAATATTCCACTCAGCAGACAGAAGAAGTCCAATTTTAAGGACATAAAAATGAGTGAAATGACGTTTAGCCAGTCAACCCTCGAGTATTAAGAAGTCATCCTCTGCACTGTGCCATGGTGGAAAATGATGTTGGGTTTCGGGTTGAGAAGCTGGAAATAATTGATCTGGGGAAGGGAAGAACTAGTCTAGTCCCTTGCTGGCCAGGAACTTGCTCCAGAGCATCATCTCTGTGTATGGAAGTGGGACTGTTTCATGGAAATAGTGTGAATGAGGCTTTAACGTCTGAGCAGGCTGGATGGTGCCGCCACCTATGTTCATGTCAGTGGTGCGGTCAGCGGTGGCATGTTGGTAAAGTCCTGAATTTTTTATTTTTTATCTTGCCCACTGCTATCAGTGGTGCGATGCCATGATCTTCTAGCAGACCAAAGAACCATATTTAAAATGTTAAACCTGCTTGGACATTTTCTTCTTTTGTGCTATAAAAGGTATCGTCTCATTAAAGTAAAAGCTTTCCAACCCTTTCTCTTTGCAGATTAAGCGTCAAGTATTGAGCAGTAAGATACCTGTAGTTCAGTTTCCCGGAGATAGAATAATTAAATGAAAGTCAGAAGAGGATTTACAGTAATAATATTGATAATGAATGATTCTCAGTATGAAGTTATTTGTTACTGAGTTTCATATCATAAAATGCTGTGTTCACACATTCTTCTTTGGCTGAGGTAGTTTTCCTCTGACATCAGCATAATAATGGATAATTTTAGGACATGTTACAGTCCATGCAGGTTCAGTGTTTTAATGCTCTGCTGAATGCCTTCTGCAATGCTAGGCCCCCATTCAGGAAAGCATTCAGCCATTTACCCAAATCCTGGCTTAAGTATGTGCTTAACGTTAAATATCAGCTTAATTGCTGTCTTGAACAGAGCCACTTATCAGAATGGAGGACCTTAATAGTCACATATCTGTAACCTCTTAGGAACTTTAGAGCTAGTGTGTCAAAATGTATTTTTTACATCAGTTATAACTGTGGATTTAAATAGAGAATGAATATTCATGTGCCGTTACCGAGACCGTTCTTTATCTAGCAGAATGTCCCTTAACCTTTAAGCGCATTTAAATGTTGGAGTGGAAACGTGGCAAGGTGTGAGGACAGAGAAAAACCCCCGAGAAACAGGGGATGCTTGCTAATAAACAGAATGCAAAGTGAAGAGCAAAAAGGAGAAAGCAGCTAGATACCTTAATTCAGCTACTCCAGAAACAGATCTAACACCTTAGCTAAGGGCAGTCATTTTCCATTGGACTTTTTTTTTTTCCCCGTAATCCAAAGAATTGTTTCTGCTTTGTTTCTTTAAGGCAAAAACCAAGTTGGAGTTATGTTATACACTATCATTACACTTAGATTACTACCTGAATAAATGCAGATTTATTGATAATATATTTAAAGCACAGAACTGGCCTTTCAGTTGGCATCTCTTATGTGCGTAATAATTAAGAATTTTTTTTCACTTCAGCAATGAAGGGACAAGTTGGGGAAACAAAGCGAATGACCTCCAGCTGTTCAGCATATTGTCCGCAGGCTTGTGAATGCCAAAGCCTTAAATTACCTTTTGCTCTAGGGAGCTTGGAAGGCATAATTATCCTCCAGAAGAATTTGACCGAGGAGGAGATTTATCATTCCGGGGGTGGAAGTGGAGGGCTCTACAACCTGTTTCTTGCCTCGTGTTTTTCTTGTGGGAGGAAAAAGCAGGTTTGATTACGCTTGCTTCGCTGTAAAAATTCCTGCCATACCTCTTTGGGCAGAGGTAACCTCTCGAAACCTTAGAAATTCAGGGGGCTGCCTGAGGCGTTAGAGGAATGTTCCTAAAGTGTCGGGCACCCGATAGAGCGCGTGCCCCTGCACGCAGAGGAGAGGCTGAGCGGGGGGTAGTCGGAGCTGTGCTTGAAGTGCAGGCTGCTGCTTTGCTGCTGCTGCTGCGAGCCAGAGGAGAAAATCCATGACAAATCCGGGGGGCTGTGTTCTGTTTCCGTCAGTTTTTAGCACAACTGGCACGGCAGCCTGTTGGAAACTTGGAAGCCTCCGTCTGTCTTGGCTTGTTTATGTGGTACCCACCCTAGCGCGCTGGTGAGACTCATTTAAACACGGCTTTCAGCCTGTTCTTTGGGATGAGTGTTCGTTTTAAGTTAAGTTACTAGCTGGGATTATGGAAAGCAAGATTTATTTTTTTCCTGAAGAGTGAATCTCCAATACACATGAGGTAGCAGAGGTGGAAATGTCCTGTCCACGTGTTCATTACGCTTCCGAGCGGTGCCACATCTGGTTAGAGCTGCTGCAATTGGCTGCAACCCGTCTTACCGTTCCCCTCCTCAATAATGCAGCATCAAAGACTATACAGCTATACTTTCTTAGCTATGAAATTCACGGTATAAATTCCTTTTCTGGCAGAAGTCGTCAGGTTTGAGGCTCAGAGGGATGGAAGGAGCAGGTATTTTTGCACATGAGCCGGTGCCGCGGCAGCGCTGGCCGGCAGTGCGGCTGCGCGGTGCGTGCTCCCTCTTTGACCCCGGCTCACCCACGGGAGCCCCAGCTAGGTGTTCAGGCCTACAAACACTTTGCTCTGAAAGTTTTAGTGTGGAGGAGAGGCTTTGTGCAGGGCGCTAAGCAAGACGCTCTACATTGCAAGAACTGAAAGGGAGCAGCAGGCTGCAGTGACTGAGAGATGGGTGCGACTTTCATGGTCGCACAGGAGTGTTATCAGGTCAGATGCAAGCAGGGAAAACAGAATACTGCTGGGCAATAGAGAAAGGAATCCACTGAAATAAGGACAGAAGAGCTGGGTCTTGAACTGGTTTGTGTTTGGATGTACCAGAAAACCAGAATCAAAACCAGACCTGCAGTAATGGAAGGGGATATTCTATCCCTGGAAAAAAATACATTACCGATAGGCAAGGTCTGTTTTGTAATAAAATTTTATTTCCTTCTGTTTTCTTTTTTTTCTTTCAATTTATTTTGTTTCCGCAAAGCTAGACTAATATTTAAGAGGAATAATAAAAGGAAGGAGAGGTGCATATGTTCAGTAGTTCATTTCAACATCTGCAGAACCATGTCAAGGGCTCCCAACACAGTCCCGGACTCAGGAGAGCTGTGCAGTCCCTTCCCTGCTCCCTGCCTTGCACCGCCCTTATCTCAGGTAGGAAGAAGAAGGGAGGGCAGGGAAAGAAACCTTTCCTGGTTTAATTTGGCTGTGAGAGTCTCTGCTGATGCTCGGGAGCCTTGGTGCCTGCACCGTTAGAGCAGTGGCTGTGTTTTATGCAGACAAGGCCATCATTCAGCGCGGAATGAAGCGATCCCACACCAGGCCGGAGATTGGAATTCATTTAAGATTAATTTAGAAACACTTTTAGGAAAGATGCAATAGAGAAATTAAGGGAGTAGCTTCAGCTTTAGCGCTTAGAAAGTCCTGATTGATCTGAGAGCAGGGCATTTTATTTTCTCTTTTTTTTTTTTCTCTTCTACATGAATATTTTACACACACATAAAACTGAGTGATCAGGTTTTGCCCCTTTAACCCATGCAAGCTGTATTAACATATACTTAAGGTTTTTTTTTTTTCTGTTATTCTTGCAAAAATAAGAGTTGCAAAGCCTGGAATGGGAGGATAATTTGAAAAGGTGAAAAATGTTATAAAGGTTATCCTGAATTCCATCATTTATTGACTGTGTTCTGTTTAAAAATACACTCATTGCCTGTGAGATTGTACGTAATCTTTGGAAGGCCTTAGTTGCTTTGCAAACTAATTGGCACTTTCCAATGCAAAGCTATTCAAATCATAAGCAAGGCTAGAAGCCCTTTTGGATCAGTACATACGTTGTTCAAACAAACAGAAAGCTTAAGATAAACTTCTCCAGGGGAAAATCTGCCTTAAGTGCTATTGTTTAGAGACCACGTGCCCCGGCGTTCAGCCTGAAGGAAAGTTGGTTGGTCTGTGCTGTAGGTCGTCGGAAAACAATGCGGGATTGAAGAGAAAATATTTCTAACATTAACAACTGCACTACTTGCTGCTGCTGTGATCCGTAATCTGAAACTCTGGCTGCTTGTTTTTCTTTTAAAGTTCATTTTGCCCAGCATAGGAGAGAGACTGATATAGAAAGGTAAAAAGAAGGCAAAATTACTAAACTTTCTAAAAAATACAACTGCAATGTCAATAAAAGATATATTTTTCCTTTGTTCCCTCTAAATAAATACAAGGCAATTGTGTGGCAAGGAGTATATTCATCGATCGCAGTCCACTTCCCTGATAGCAGAGAGTCTGCAAGTGCATTTATGCATTTGTTAGTTATTCGGACTTTTCTCTAGCTAGTCTTACTTTGGGTCTGGTTTTGTGGGGTTGTTGTTTTTTACATTCTCTTGCTTGAATACATTCAAATAGTTTTTTACGGGATCTGTTTGAAGGAGTGAGTTAATCCTGACCTTTTCATAGCAAATGGTTGGTTTGATACTGGAATTTCTTGTTACGTTTCTTGGTCTGTTTTTGATGTTAGGTGGGGGAGTGGCTCTGACATTTCACTCTCACTACGTTATATTACATCTGTGTGGAATTGTGACCGTACTCGTAGAGTTGATTAAATCCACAGATACCATGAAATACCTTGCGGTTGTTTATGTATTGGGAAACTAAGAGCTACATTCTGCCTGTTACAAGTTCTCATGCTGTCTGATTTTTAAAATTCTAAGCTGATCACAGAGCATTTGAAATACAGTAAATAGAGAGATTGAGGGATTAATTGTAAGCTGATGCAGCTTAATGTTGAAGAACAGCATTTCCTAACGCAGCAGCAGTTACCGCTCTATGTGCAGAAGAGATGCGGATACCCAAACATTGGTCTCCTCCACAGCACTTCCCAGGTGTTCCCGAGTGCAGATGGATGCTGCGTTTCTCGGGGGCAGCGTCGAGGCGGCTGCATGGCGCTCGCCGCTGCCGTCCCGCTCTTGCTGCTGCCATCCCGTGTGCGGGCTGGCGAGCCTGGGAGCGAGACCTTTGCACAACCAGGATTAGGACCGGCCGCCTCGGGTCGGGGACACATACCCAAAGGCCAGAATCATGTCGTGGCATCTCGCAGACGGCACCTGCTCCGTTAGACACGTGGCCCACACATGAGACAGCCCTGTTCTGAGCTCTTCAGAGGAAACTCAGCATTACACCGGGTTAGTCTTTTCTTTTCTTAAAGACTTGAAACTTTGAGTGAGACTGGTGGTAAAGCCTGGGCTGTAGAAATCATGTGAGTCTTTCTTGATTATTTACAAAAGGGAATCATCTAACTACCCATTTTTGGGTGTAGGGCACAGGAAACTGAGGTACACTTAAGAGTTTTCAAGCAGTAGCCCGGAGTAAAGGAAGCAGCTGACGTCTTGCGTGGTGGTAGCGTCCCAAGCGGGTAAGCAAAGAGTAACATGTAGATGATGTTGAAGACCACATTTTAGCAATATGGGAGCAGTAGTTACCAGCTCCCCTCTTTCCACCTGAGATAAAGCAGGATAAACATCTCAAGCGAACTCCAGGATACTGTTCCTGGCAAGAGCTAGTGCGGACACAAGTAATGAGCTTGTGTCCGTAAATCAAATTAGCAAAGAGACTGGCTTTGGCCCAGGTGTTAAGGACTCAGTTTGGATAGAGGCTGCAAATAGCAAACCCTGCTGCCCTTAGCACCGCTTGAGTATGGTACCTTTCGGATTACGCTGAAGTCCAGCACATAAGTTGAAGTGATGCCTCTGACAGAGTAATAACTCTTCCTTTACCCTCCCTCCTCCTGCTCCTCTCTTGCTGTCCATCTCAGTAAGCTAAATGCCCACAGCAGTAGCAAATCAATAGCCAGGTGGAGGCTGCCGGAGAGGGGATTTCAGCTATTGCAGTCGGGGCAGGCTGTGGATGAGAGGCTGAACTCCTTGGAATCAATGCCGAGACATGTTGTGCCCCGTATCGCCCTCTCGCTTCATCATCCTCAACGTGGCTGTGCCACTGAACCCCAAAGATGCAGCAGGAGCTTCACCTCAGAAGTTGTAGTCAAAAAAAAAAGGGAAGTCTTAGGGATTCGAGGAAAATTGTGGGCCAAAGTCCTTTCTGGAAGCAGAGCCTGAGGAAGCAGTTTCAGTAAACAGAATGAAAAATGCCCAGCTTATTGATTAGGAGGCGCAGAGTGATGGGGAGTTGAGTGGGGAGGGCGTTGCTGTACTTGCACATCCCCGACATGCTCAGATTTATAGCTGGGAAATAAACGTTGATCTTGTTTGTTTGCCACCTCTCTTCATATGCACCCAGGAAAGAGCAATTAGTTTCTGTTTTTCTGTGTTTGCATTATCACTGAACATATATCTTTTTGCACTGTTGACTGTAAAAAGTCAATGTAGGACCAGACTGTACAAATAAACACAGTTGTGACTGTGAGGAGGAAATTATTAATAGTAAGTGGAGTGAACACATTTTTGCACAATTTATTTCTTAAAGAGCTTTTAAAGAGTAAAAATAAATGAAAGATGTTTCTTGCTTTTAAATTAGATGCCACTGGGAACTGTTACAGTGCAGCTGAACTTCTTGTTCAGCAGCAGAATCAGAAAACAAGTTATTTCAGGTCTCTATTTCAGGTTAATAGAATTAATACCTTATATGGCATCAAAGAAGTTGCATTTAAAATAGGACATAATCCCTTCTCCATTCAAACCTATTCCTTCCCTCCTGTTTTGCAGCCTTTTGCCACAATTCTGCTAATAAAAGCCACCTCCTTGTGGGTGCAGGCTTAATTTTTTTGTTTTGTAGAAAACGTAGTTCAGTCAAGCCACACCTGGAAGTTCTCAACAAACAGGTTTTATTTTAAAAAAAATGCAAATTTATACATACCTGACTGTTGTTTGTTTGTTTGGGTTATTTTTTTTTTCTTCCCCAAAAGTTACTATCTTTTACCAGAAGAATTCGAAGTTTTGGGGGGTTCTGGGAGTTAAGAGAATGAAGCAGACCCAAAGTGGTCGGCCATGGGGCAGCTGTGGACTTCTCTGGCTTGGGATAAGTTCAATTCAAGAGTGGGAGGCTCAAGCAACCTACCTAATGTCTCAAACCTTGGGTTGCCTCCTCCAGGAACAGTTTCCAAATCATTTGGCATCAAGTGACATTTGGAAAGGTCTAGTTTTTGTATAGGCGCAAGATTTAAAAAAAAAAAAAAAACAAAAGCTTGGTATTTCTTGATTAATTTTTCCTGTTCTGGCTGGGCATCCTTTAAAATTTCAGCAACATGGAGTCTGCGGAGCTCCTCCAAGTGCGGGCCTGGGCTCCGCTCGGCCCCATCACTGGCATGGAAGGGAGCCAGGCGGAGGCAGGGCCCCGGGCGCAGCCTCGCAGGGGGCTTGTTCCGGTGGGACGGCTGGGAAAACCGAAGGAAGGTTCCAAATAATAAAGCTCTCTGCGTGACTGGTGACGAGCCGGGAATAAGCGTCCTGCTTTCCCATGGCAGCCGGCGGCTGCAGGGAGGCCCGGGCAGCGCGCGTGTGACCACATCTTATTTTGATCGGCCCTAGCCCAGCAATTAGCATAATCTCGCAATTAGCCTGGCATCCTTTCCCAGAGCTTAATTACCGCAATAAATGATAATTGAATAGAGGACTTGATGACAAGAGAATAACTTTTGTTCTGAGTTGTGTACTTAACTTGCATCCTTGTCAAGGCACAATTTTTGGAGGCTTTTTAAATTTTTTTTTTTTTCCTGCACAACAGTCTCGATTACCGGTTTTGCTCTTTGTTTTGTCAGTCACTGTTTTGCTTCCTCCACTGTCTTTTCTCATGATATTTTGAACTTGCTTTAACTTGTGAAACTGTAACCTATAGGGCTAAAAGGTCGCAGACAGCTCCTTTATATTCCTTTTTTTATTGTTTTGTTTGCTTGCTCGGGGTACTAATATCCTGTTAGAGATCTGAAATGTCACTGGTTTGCTACTCTTAGCAAACCCGCTTCACTTAGCATCTGGAAAACGTTGAATTTTCCTGAGGTTTGAATAGAGCTAAATATAAAACAGCTCTTTGATTACTTCATTGTTTGTGCATCAGAATCGATGGTGATGTCAGCAGAGCGATGGGAGCCGCGTTCATTAAGTGCTGTGACAAAGCCAGTGAAAGAAAAAGAGCCGAAAAGGACCAAAGGGCTTATTTTTGGGTAGCGCAAAAATAGCATCTTCAAAATTACCCGCAGCAGAACGGGGCGCTAAATCCCACAGCGCCTCGGGTAATTAGCGACCACGAGATTTCCTTCACGGCGCGGGGAGGCGGGAGGCCTGGGCCGGCACAGGCAGCGGTGGCGCGAGGTGCCCCACCGCCTAATGGCGGCAGCGGCAGTGCGGCAAGATCCAGCTCCGCTCCCTCTGAGGCAGCCCACGAGGTCCCTCGCCATGTCATGGCGGCAGCATGACGAGCTCTGGCTCTGCTCCCGCTGAGGCAGCGCACGAGGTCCGACGCCGTGTCACGGCAGCAGCATGACGAGCTCTGGCTCTGCTCCTGCTGAGGCAGCGCACGAGGTCCGATGCTGTGTCATGGCGGCAGCATGACGAGCTCCGGCTCCGCTCCTGTTGAGGCTGTCCTTGAGGCGGCCATTTCGCAGCGCCCAGGGCGGGAGCAGCAGCCTCGTTGCGGCCTACGAGCTGCCAAAATGGTTTCCCTTTGAAGGGCGGTGGTGTTTTCCAGAAACGCGGGATTTCTTTACTCGAATTGTCTCCTGTCTTGGGGGGTTCATCCTTGGCTGGAATGCTTGAGGGATCCTCTCTGCGAGTTCATCCTCGAGATGCCTCTGTGTCCATCAAATTTAGCTGAAACTGGTTTAGTTGCCTCAAACAGTGCACGCAGGGCAGCAGACCCAGGGCTCTTTGCACCTGATGACTTTGAGGCTAGGATGAAGATCACAACTTCCTAATTCGTAGTTAAAGCAGTTATTTGTATCTTTGGTTCTTATGGAAGAATTGCCCCACACTTTAAACACAACAGACTCCAAATGAAGAAAGGTTGACATAGGAAGAGGAAAAATTTCTAGTACACTTATCTTGAAGTAGAGCAGCTGGCATGTCTGTTTTACAGGAAGGGCAATGGAATATAACTAACAAGATTTGTATGGGAAGCAACAAGCAGAAGCTATGGTAATTTTTTATCGATCTAAATGATAATGGGCAATTAGTGCTATTTGTGCTGTTTTTAAACTGGCTTTTTATAGTGTTTATTTCATGAAGGAAAGGAAGGAAGAAACAAAGAGCAGCAAGCAAACTTGTTGCATTCTAAGTATCTGTTTAAATCAATGTTCACTCATTTCAGTGACCAGCAAACATTAAATTCAAGATGAGCCACATATGCTTCAGAAATTACACTTATGAAGAGATGCATGCACACAGTCTGTGTACTTACTTGTGCTTGTATTAATGGATAAACAGAATAGAGAGGATAAAATTACTTAGAAAATGGTCTTACATATCGCCTCTCAAAATAGCCATGATTTTTCTTTCTTTTTTCTTTTTTCTTTTTTCTTTTTTCTTTTTTCTTTTTTCTTTTTTCTTTTTTCTTTTTTCTTTTTTCTTCTGTATCCTGAATATCTGGGTGGTTGTGCAGTGGCATTTAAGCAGAGAAATGTCTGCATGTTTGTCAGTGCTGGAAGCATTGTGCAAGTTTTCTGGCACAAGCTGCTGTTTGGTGCTTATGGATGTGTTCAGGTGCAGAAGCTACTTAAGATCTGTCTTTGTCTCGGTCGGCTTTTATAGCCCTACTGCCTCATAGCCAGCCTTGTAGCATGCAAGTTTGCAGGCCCCCATTTGAATGCCACCTGACAGAAAACAAAGGTTAATTACATTTGAAGAATAGCTGTGTCTTGCTATGTGCCAGCCGGGTTGCAGCAAGACGAATGACGCTGCTTCCAAGAAGATCCTGCCCGGATTTGGGGAAAGTTTTTTGCGCTTAGTTATCTATTGTGCTACTATGTTGTGCTTTGCAAAAGGTAGATAGGGCTGGTTTCTGCAAAAAGGTAGATATGGCTGGTTTCTGCCTTGTAAAGGGGTTTATGAGGATCCCGAGCAGCATGGATGCAGTGGGATGGTGCTGGGGTCCAGGGGAGCATCCCCTGTCACAGGGTTGGAGGCCTGAGTGAGGAAGTGGGGAGCATCGGCATCTGGGGACTCTAGAAAAGCCAGGTTTTCACTCAGGATTGAAAGGAACAATGGCTTATACCTTGAGTACAGAGCTGTTTTTCCTATCATCTCTCAAAAAATATTTATGAACGAACTCCACCTCCCCTTTGCATGTTGTGCTCCTGAGCCCGTGCAGCGTTGATAAATCCCTTAGTTTGAAGTGGAACTTCTTTAAAGCATTACAGGAGGGGAGATAAATACTCGCTTTGTGCATTGTCGTCGGCTAATAACCACCGTGTGTCTTTTCAGTATTGCTCTTGCTATATTTATGGAGTGAGGAGGCTTCACTCGGAGCTGCTTGATAAAATACCTTGGTACGTTTGGTTTCCCCTTGGAGCAGGTTCCCTGCTGTGGCAGCAGTATGAGCTGAAGGCCGACTTAGATCACTTTACATAGGCACCTTCTCTCTCTTTAGACCCTTATGTGTAAAAGCATCTTGGCTACAGCAAATGCCTGTGGAGTGTCAGGGAAAGAGGAAGAGGAAAGGGAAAGGGGAGGGAAAGGCAGTAGGATAAAAATGCAGTAGTTGTATATTTATCTTAAGGATCTTCAGGTGTGCTGTGCTTGCATCCTCTCCTCTGCATGCCTGGCTGTGTGCACACAGGCAAGGAGGATGCTCAACTGGTTCAGCACTTACAGAGCAGGAGTAAAAGTGAATCTCCTAAAATCACAGTGGCCAAAGAGGGAGATTGGGTCGAGTTTTTGCTTGTTTGAAAGGAATACGGTGGAGGGCTCTGCCCTTGTTGGCAGTATTTGGGTGGAGAAGCTCTGTGGTGCAGACTACAAACGTGATTTCACTGCTAATGTGGATTGAAGGTATGATCACAAATTGATTAAGTTGTCTGTCTCTTTGTATTTATAATTGTCATTATCATAGGCTCTCTGCTAGGATTCATCCCTTCAAATTTAGCCTTTTGCAGCATACAATGTCTGTGAAATGTCTGTCTAGACTCTCCTTTCAGTTAAAGGAGAGAAACAGCCGCTCCTGGAGCGCGATTCCTCTCCTCCCGCTGCACCTTGGGCCTAAGCAGGCCAGATGAATGGGGCTCTGGAAGCGCCTATTTCTCTTCATTGGCTTAAAGGAAACCTGGAGAAGCGGTTCACATAAGGGCAGCAGCATTGTGAGAGTCTAAAGTTAAGGAGAGCGATTCAGTGCAGGCGTTTCAGTGTAGCTCTGAAGGTTCCTGTCACAAAGCCGCGACTGGGCGTTATTGTGAAGGCACAGCGTGGGACCAGAGGGAGCCATGAGAACAGCAGCGCAGAAACCTGGCATTGCCCATCACCTCTATCTTATATATATGTATAGTGTGTCACTTTTACTGACTAAGAATACAATGTATGAGAAAAAAATAAAAAAAGAGATCACTTCCAGAATTAGACTTTCCTCTTCAGAGCTCTTCAGAGCTTAAAAGGTGCCCCCTTTCATTACCTGTAAGAAACGACGTGCTGTTAACTGATATGGGGGAAAAAAAAAGAAAGACCAATTCAAAAACAATACAGCTTTGCAAAAGTTTTAAGACAGTAGCTGTGCAGGTGACAGGCTTGGTAAGCGCTGGAGTACAAAAATGTATCTCTGGCTAATGATTTAGATAAATGTGAGTTCTGCTGAAATGACTCTGGTTCAGAAAGACTTCTCCGTGTTGCAGAGTGGAGCCATGAGGCTGTGCACTGGCTGAAATTATACAGATATATCATGCTTTGATGCATGTTCAGTTTTTTCCACTTTAAAAAGCTATTTTATTGAAGCAAAATTATTGTAGGGATATGAAAAGATATAGTTTGCTCTGAATTTATCCTTGGAGGGCTGGCAGATCATTGCTTTTTCTCTGAAATTAGATAGAAAGATCCAGATGGCAGATTTCAAGCCCATCAGGTGTTTAAAATATGCCCCTCAGCTAAAAAGAAGTATTATAGTTAAATCTGTCACGGCCCTTTTATTGCTGTGCGATGCACTTGACAACTGCATGCGTGAAGGAGGGAGGCGCGAGCTCCCACGGAGCAGCTCCTCACGGGTGTGTGCCACCTGTGGAGAAGTGATGGGAGTCACGCGGAGAGGGTGGGAAGTGAGGTGTCCCCATCCCAAAATAGACTCCACATCCCAACATGTAAGGGAGAGAGGGGAAACCCCTGTGTGCTGCTGTGGCCTAGAGAAGTCCTTGCAGGCTAATGGGCTTCAGCCAAGGGGTGCTTGCTGCCCCATCCTGAGCAGAGGTGGGCATTGGCTTATGTGCTTTGGTGCATTTGTAGGTGGTCAGAGAGATGCTGATCGGAGGCTGGTGTTGTTTGGGCTTCTTTGCTTCTTTTTGCTTGTTTGCTTCTCCTTGCTTCTTTCTCCAATTTAAACGTAAATAAATAAATAAATAAATAAATAAATAAATAATGAATAAAGCAGACACTTTCTTCCTTTGCCTGTTCAATAAGTCAGAGGGAAAAATAGCCTGTAGCTGGAGGTTCATGCTGTAAGACGAAGGGGTAAAACCTGTATCCAGAAGCCCCTTTGGCCGTGGTCCTGCATGAGCAGTCTCTGATGACTGGTGAGCTGTGAGGGTCGTTTCTGGCGAGTGAAGGTGCGTGACTGGAGTGAAATGAATGATGCTGTTAGTGATGCCCCTTGTACGAACGCACAATCCTACAGGAAAGTCATTGTGAGTTAACTGCAGTTTTTTTAATTTTTCCCTGAATTCTTCCTTTCGTTTTAGATTCCAGAGGGGCGACTACCACATCGACGTGTGCATCAACGACTACCTGGATGTGTTCTGCCCTCACTACGAAGATTCAGTGCCAGAAGACAAGACCGAACGCTATGTTCTGTACATGGTGAACTTTGACGGGTACAGCTCCTGCGATCACACCTCCAAAGGGTTCAAGCGGTGGGAGTGCAACCGGCCGCACTCCCCAAACGGACCGTTGAAGTTTTCAGAAAAATTCCAGCTCTTCACTCCCTTCTCACTAGGATTTGAGTTCAGGCCAGGCCGGGAATATTTCTACATCTGTGAGTATGCCGAGATTTATCGTTTTTGCATAGCAGGTGCCAGCAACACAGCTAATTTTTCACCTATGCTCTGTGGAAACACAGAGGGCCCAACTGTGTGTGATGCAGATGTCTTATAGCGAATGCAGGCTTAACTATCCCCAGATGCATTAGGGAGGAATCTAGAGTGAAAATGAGATTAAAAGCACAGCTTCTTTTCTCACATGAAATAACATGTCAGCCTGTTCACTGAACCAGGGCCGACTCTTAAAGGAAAACATGCGCTTACGTTCATTCCAATGGGTTGAAGTGGGGGAGCGAGGAAGGAGGGATGGTTGGGAGTCCTCCCCAAACACAAGGGGGAAAAAAAAGAATTGTTTCTTTTAGATGTGAATTCTCTGGATTTTGTTATTTGCTTGAATTAAAAATTGCTGTTGCTCTAGTATTTGTCATCCAGAGGGAAGAGAGCAAAGGCTGTTCCATTTGTGAGCACTGTAGCTGCTAATATCAGTAGTCCAGCAATATTTTAAGCCATAATTTCTGAGGCTAAATAGGCTAGCATTGAGCCAAGGGGCTCTTTTATTTTCCTGTTTTTTTCTGTTTTTACTTTTTTTTTTCCTCCTCCCCTTTGAGCAGCTGTTTCTGTAAGTGGAGGGGGATGTGGAATGCAGTGGGAGCAGATTCCAAGCAAATTAGTGTGAATGAGCTCGCACACCTGCCTGGGTAAATGATGGGGAACGCGGTCGGCTCGGAGCCCTTCTCCAAGGAGCCCCGCATCGGGGTTGCTCCGGGCACCACAAATGGGCTGGAAATCTCGAGGAGGCGCCGCGCAGCAGCTGGGGCTAGAGAAATAAAACCATCGGGGGGTTAAGGACTGGCGGGGGGAGCTACCTGCTTCTTGCAGACCTGCTACGTAGCTGTGGCTGCTTCACTGTCTCGTTAGGTTAATCCTCCAACACGGATCTTATTCTGTCCGTTTGTTTCATTGCTGAATCCTCCGCTTCCCAACACGTTTTGATTGTTCCAACAATCAGTTCTTCTTTGCGTGTGTTTTTAGTGTTAGACTGGAGAGCTAAAAGCTTTAGACAGGCGGTAGATCCCGAGAAATATTGCCTTCATGCCTGTAGTTGGCCTTTCTACTGTGAAACAGTCATTCCACCTCATTTCCCTGCAGAGGCTGAATACATATGATCCCTATTTTTCGGCCTCATTTCTTCAGCATTAGGATTTTTCTTTTTCCTCTCTAAATACACAGAGAAATACAGTCCTGGTAGATTGTTTTCAATTCATTTCTTTTTCTTCCAGCAAATCAAGTTCTCTAACAAGTGGCATTTTAGCATCAGAAGAACAGTGCCTTGTTCTCATGCTGCAGCATAATAACAATAATCAGGAAAAGAATAATTAAACTCTAATATTACTTCAAACATGGTTCTAGTATGCTAATGAGAAATGGCGTAAATCCCACAGCAAATAAGAAATCTGAGTGATGTGGAAGGCTCTGCAGGATAAGTAACTCTGAGCTGCATTTGCCTGGTCCTCACTCTCCAAAGCTGCCCCTAACTTCAGCAGGTGTTTTGCCTCTCCAAAGGGCAGGAGCAGGCTCCTTGGGGACACTGGCTTTTGCTCAGGGGGAGTTTGGTTCCTGAGCATCGTCGCTGCAATAGGCAGCAGGGCTTTGCCCGAGCACTGCAGTCTCTATGGCACCAGTTGCTGCAGTATCAACACCTCCCCACTGCTTTCCTAGATTAAAAAAAAAAAAAAAAGGACAGAGAAACCTCTAATAAAAGTGAAAAGCAAACAAAGCAAACAAGGAAGTCAAGAAAGAGTGGGCAATCTCAGCCGGGGCTGCCTCGGTGATGGCTTCATCACTAAGCCAAAGTCCACTTAACTCCCAGGCAAGACGTCATTGAAATATCCCCGGCGCGCTTATGGCTGGTTTTCCTCATTTGTGGTTAAATTCAATATTTCACTAGAAATCATTATGTATCTTCTGTAACATTCATTTAACAGAGTCATTTAGCTGTCAAGGGCTCCCTTCAAAATAATTGTTCCAAAGTGCTTTAAAATATGAAGGGTTTTATGATGCTCAGCTGAGTTTAGATGGAATTGTTTTGTTTTTTTTTAATGAAAGGTAAAATAGAAAAAAAAGGCAAAAAGAAAGCAGCAGAGAGCTGTTCATCTGTTCATTTGCTAGATGCTTACTGACCTGGTATTCACTGAAATTAATTTTTCAGACGTATTTTAGATGCACAAAACGTTTTTGTTCCTTCTCGGTGGCCGACATATTTCTTCCCCTTCATCTTTTGCTCTGCTGAGGCCGGGAGCAAGGCAGGTAACACAGGAGTTGCAGAGAGGCACAACATGCTCTGACAACAAGTAGCTGCAGCGCTTCTCAGGGGAAAGCTTGTCCGTCCTGCTATGTTTTCTGTCCTGCTTTGTGCCAAAGAAACAAGAGAGTGGAGAGGAGCATTTCCTCCTTTCCTGAGCACCTCTGCAGCCAGCGCTGCACATGGGCTGGCTCTGCTGCTGGGCCGGGGTGGCCTGAGAGAGGACACAAAATCTTGTGCCTTGGTCTAGGCCTCTGCAAAGATGGGAATACTGCATGTTTCATTAGCTATTTAACCTAACCACTGCCCCTTTGGGGCTGTTTGGGAAAAAGATCAGTCATTTGCAAAGCTCCTTGCTTTGCCTTTCAAGGACGTTGCTTTCCCCCCGCCGCTTCTCTTGTTTTGGGAGAGTGCAATAATTTGAAAATGATCCCCTGCTCTTTTTCTACATAGTTTTCTTTGAAAATTGCTCCCATTCTCTGCGTTCTTCGTTTACTGCCTACATCAGGTTCGGTCTCCTGCCTTTGCATGATCATTTGTAGGAAAATAAGGAAATAAAAATAACTTTCTGATATATGAAATCGAAAGGTACCAACAGAGTTAAAGGGGAAAAGGTTATTAAATATTTGCATAGAATTTACCTTTAAAAGATGGGTTTAATTAGAGAGAGCTCATAGTTGGGAGGCAGAAAAAAAATAATAAATACTCATGACCTGAAGATTCAATTTTTACTTAGTTCATAGCAGATTCTCAGCTAATCCCAGACAAAATAATATCCCTTCTGAAGCAGAAGCAAATGGACTATAAGAAAAAGCAGAATTCAACTATTTCCTGGCATAATCCTCTACTCAGCTCTGGTGAGGCTGCACCTGGAGCACTGTGTGCAGTTCTGAGCTCCCCAGTATAAGAGGGACGTGGAGCTTCTGGAGAGGGTCCAGTGAAGAGCAACTAAGATGATTAAGGGACTGGAACATCTCTCGTATGAGGAGAGACTGTGTGAGCTGGGCCTGTTTTCTCTGGAGAAGAGAAGGCTGAGAGGGGATCTGATTAACATGTATAAGTTCATGAAGGGAGAATGCAGGGAAGAAGGGGACAAGCTCTTCTCATTGGTGGCCAGCGATAGGACGAGGGAAAATGGGAGGACAAGCTGAAACACAGGAGGTTCCATCTCCAGGTGAGGAGGAACTTCTTTACTGTGAGGGTGACAGAGCCTGGCACAGGCTGCCCAGGGAGGCTGTGGAGTCTCCTTCTCTGGAGATCTTCAAAACCCGCCTGGATGCCACCCTGTGCCACATGCTCTAGGTGTGCCTGCTTGAGCGGGAAGGTTGGATTAGATGATCTCTAGAGGTCCCTGCCAACTTTGAATATTCTGTGATTCTGTGATAATTGTGGTTTTAATCTCTTGGAAGGGGGGAAAAGTTGAGGCTTGTAGGTTAAGATGGGGCACTGCACAGAGGATGATGAACACAAACTCCTCCTAAGAGTGTACACAGGAGGTTGATTTCATCATTTCATCATTTCACTGTTGACTTTGGTACAGGTTTTTGCCCTTTTTCTAAAGAGACCAGGTGGGTTTGCTGTGCGTCGCAGTGCTCTCGCTGCTCTCCTGGTCTTGAGAATGGTTGCTAGTGGTTAACAGGCCTTACATGTACCACGTCTCATTATATCACAGTGGTTCTTTCTCCTTTCTCAGGGAGAAAAGAATTCCTTTTGTAGTTTAAAAATCTCATGGCTTTAGCCTTGGCTTGTGTGGCCTTTTTAATTAATGCTTGTTTCCAGTTTTAGCCCATGTATGTGTCGTTCTGCTTCTGTTTCAAGATGCTTATGCTGTTTCTTCATATCATCTCTGATGGTGTGCCCTTGTCACCATTTCGTGTATGAAGCTTCTGATCGTTGAATTAGGAAGCTTTTGGTGTGGCCATCTGGTCCCTGAGCACATCAGCATGCCAATTTGGATTTAGCTATAGTATTAAATAATGTGTGTATATATAGGTTTAATCGTGATTACATTTTAAAATGGAGTTTGTAAAGTTGTACTTAGTTTTACCTACAGTTATTTATAATTTCCTGCCCTCCTGTATTCCTTTTCCCCTTTCAATAGATCCTCAGGGGAGCTGGTGATACCTATTCTGTTGATTTTTTTTTCCTTAAAATGTATATTTGTTCCCCATTATCTTTGTTTCTATGCGTTCCCTTCTTTTTTATTTTTTTCTCTCTGAAATTTCTGACACTTTCCTCCTGAGGACTTTTACTCACATTTCATTCTGTGTAGTTCTGAGCTGCTTCTCAGAGAAGCGTATTTGTGATTCCTGGCATCTCAAGCAGCGAGTTGTGTCTCTGCTGTTAACTCACCCCATGGCTGGGGCTGGAAGTTGTAGGGCTGTGTGAATCCTGCCCACTGATAGCGTGGCTGGGCTATCTCCTCGCAGCCATCTGCCCGCCTCCGGAGGCGCCTGTGACTCCAAGGATCTGAAGGAAAACGCAGTAATAAGAAGAACGCTTTTAATGGCTCTGTTTCTTTCTCTTTTAACCTCAACCAGTAATAAAGTAGTTAATCATTACCTTATTAATCAGGTCTGTAGTTAAACTCTTTTTGAGACAGTCACAGCTGTGACTCAGAAAGAGGCAGCAATGTTTTTGATGCAAGCTAAGCTCTGTTTGCTCTTCTCCCACATTTTGCAATTGGATGGTTAGGCATTCAGCGTGTTTTCCCGTTAGTTTTCCTTTAGTGTCTTCTATGATAGTTTCTCTGTCCTCTGCAATTGCAGGGTATCATATTTTGGGGAGGGTTTGCTGCCTTTGTGTCTCAACACTGTAAACACTCTTGAACACCCATATTGTCATGTTGCCTATTCCTGTTGCCTTCTTTTTTTACTGGAAGCCTTTGTGGTAGGATCTGAGCTGCAATACGTGGTCAGCAGCAGCAGAGTTGCTGGAGGACACGAAGCCACCAGTGCTTCATGGTGGCAGTAGGGTCTTTCATTTATTAGCAAAAAATTATTGCCGAAGCACCCGCGTAGCAGTAGTGTTTTGTGTGAGAAGGCACCACTCACCGAGGAAGGCTCGTTTGGTTTAGGGGTCTCCACGTGTTCTGCCAGAGGACTGGGTTGGGGCAGTAGGAACACAACACAGAAGGACAATGAACTTTCATTATCAGAGAAGACAACCTTGATTACCCCTCCCATTACATGCTTGCCATTCAATAAAAACACTTGATAAAAAATAATTGAATTGAGACAAGTCAAATAAATAAAAAAGTTTTGTCCTCATACAGACCAGGAAACACTTTTCTTTTTGGAACCAGGTGATGGTGTCAGCACAGCTGTCCCTACTCCTGACTAAAGTCTGCTGATATAAGGTGCTGTGTGAGGGCACGGGTGCAGAATTTCGCAAGACTGGAGTCTGATTCATGTGAGGAAGTTCCTGCTGGAAAATGAGATACTGTAAAGAAACCAGGGCAAAGTCTGTTGCGTCTTGGAGAATATTAGTGTCAACCAAAGGTTAGGGTACATGATGAGGTTATTTCTTGTCCATGGTGATTAGGTTAGTTACTTTTCCTTGAGGAAGTCAACTGTTACTGGAATCAGTACTGATATTATCATAGTCTAGCATGTGTAGCACAGTAATAATTAACTAGTAATATGCTTGAAACACATTGTCCTGCATACAGCACTTGGAATCACTTTTTTTTTTTTTTTTTCCTACTGTGAGCGGTTATTCCTATGAAGTCTTTTAGAAAAACAATTGACACTGGCATAAATGAATTTATACCATCTGGAAATTCAGAAGAAACACACTGACAAACTTTGTTTTCCCCATAGGAATGTTTCCCTACGCTGCTGGTCTAGTGCTACATTGCTTTTATGAAAATAAAAGTTGCTCCTTTCCATTCGCTAATGGAGCTGATGCTGATTCTTCTTCAGAGTGGCCTTAGAGTTATGGGGGAGAAAGAAGATTTTCTTCTCGAGCAGAGAAGGCTGAGAGGGGTTCTGGTTAATATGTATAAATAGCTGAAGTGTGAATGTAGGGAGGAAGGGGCCAGTGACAGGACAAGGGGTAATGGGTACAAGTGGAAACACAGGCAGTTCCATCTCGCTGTGAGGAGCAACTTCTTCACTGTGAGAGTGACAGAGCCCTGGCACAGGCTGCCCAGGGAGGCTGTGGAGTCTCCTTCTCTGGAGATCTTCCAAACCCGCCTGGATGCTGCTCTGAGCCCTGTGCTCTGGGTGTCCCTGCTGGAGCAGGGGGGTTGGACTAGATAATCTCTAGAGGCCTCTTCCAACCTCTAGATGATCTCTAGAGGCCTCTTCCAACCTCAGCCTTTCTATGATTCTGTGGAGAAATGAATTTCCATTTTGATGGCTATGCTCTGTTTCTGGGAATTTCTGTCCTCCTGTTTGTCCTTATGAGAAAATGTCATCTCCTGCAAGCACCTCTTGTATACACAGATTCACAGATTCACGGAATATTTAAGGTTGGAAGGGACCTCTACAGATCATCTAGTCCAACCTTCCTGCTCRAGCAGGCACACCTASAGCATGTGGCACAGGGYGGCATCCAGGCGGGTTTTGAAGACCTCCAGAGTAGGAGACTCCACAGCCTCCCTGGGCAGCCTGTTCCACTGCTCTGTCACCCTCACAGGAAAGAAGTTGCTCCTCATGGTGCATCTCTTGGTTAGGGAAGCCAAGCATTCACAGACTGCTGCTACTTGACTCACAGTGTCCTTGGCCACATCTGTCCAACCCTGTCTCTCCATGTGACTACTTTTTCTGCAGAGGAAAACTAGACTATCCATATGTGAAGCTGGATTGTTCTTTTCCGATTGACCGCAATCTACAGCTGTGAGAGACTAACCTCAAGAAAGTCTCTAATGGTATCAAAAAAAAAAAAAAAAAAAGAGAGAGAGTGTGAGAGGCATAGTTTGGGGTCTTTTTTTCCCTCTTGATCCTGTCAGTCCTGAGATTCAAAATCTAATGTTTAGCTTGGGGCAAAGTTTGGCCTTTAGCTTCAGTAAGGGCTGAACTTTGTGAGCACTAGAAGAATGCAGAGAGCAGATTGATGGCCAGCGTGTGCCATGCCATATTAAGCTTATACTGGGGACAGCTGAGTCACTACTGCTACTCTGCAGGCTAAGCTTTTATTAAAATTCATTTCTACCAGTGGGAATGGTTAACTTAAGTAGCAGATATTTCGCTTGGAAAATGAAGGCTGGATTTGTCTTTAGGTGAGTGGGAAAAAAAAAAAAAGGCAGCCTGTCTTCAATTCCACAGGTCTTGGTTAAAGCAGAATGTGGCTGATGTTTGTGTTTGCCTCTTTTCTTTTTGAAGACAGAGGGGTCAGAACATGCCTGCTGCAACTCTCTCCAGCACCTTGGCTTGCACCAAGAGCTACAAAATGAATGTTAGCTAAAGATCATTTATTAAGGGATGCTGAGGGAATTGCAGGCTTTTTTTAATGTGTTAATTGCACTTTCCTTTGGGGGACCATTGTTTATTAGCAGGTGCCCCATTAACCTTTCAGTGAAGCTCTGATCAGCGTGAAGGCTGCCGCTGCTGTTGGCGCTCGCGCGCGCGCCCGCCTTTGATAGCCGCTCCACCTGCACCGCTCGAGATGCGCGGGGTGAAATCAAAGCGATCCAAAGGGTTTGATAAATGTAGGCTTAAAAAATATTTTTGTGTGATAACGTTAGACAGACAAGGAAGGTGACCTTTAGAAGGGAATTCATGCTTAGCCTTGTGTATAGATTAAAGGACTGGTTTCTATTAGAAAGCATCAGAAGAATTAAGTGCTTGGTCCTGCTTAAAAGAAAGCAGAGACGATCACTAGAGTCTGATAGATTTTGACGTTGGTAGTGTTTTTAAAATCCTCAAAGGGAGCATTAAAAGCCATTGAATAATTTGGGACTCGGGAGAAAGCCACATAAGAAAATGAAGCACAAACCCACAGAAGTGCTCATCCCCATTGCTGAAGCTTTTCAGAGAGAACGTCTTTCAGATAACAAGCTGAAAGAGGATGGTTTCAAAAATTTAAGTGCCTTTAAGATCCTGATAACAGCAGAAATATAGAAGAGGGGGCCATATGCTTTACATTTGGAAAACACTTCTGTTGGCATGTGGTATAAGGCCTTACCCCTTGCAGGAAGACCACTGTCTTGGGTTGTTTTCTGACAATATTGAGTGCTGGAAGAATGAGGGAGCACCAAAGAGGAAGTGTGAGCGGCATGAGAGGTGTTTGTCCTCTGTCCTTTTTTCCCTTCTCTTCTAATATGCTGGAGGAAGGCCAATTCATTTTGCAGGGGTATAAAGTGCGTGTTGAATGTTTGCATGAGATTCTACCAAATTGCAGAAGTTAAAAAGGAGGTAGATTGGTTGCAGTTTGGATAAAAGGCCACCATAGAGCTTGCTAAGTCGATGAGCACATACTTGCTGCCCTAGAGGGGATGGTAACTCAGCGTTCCAGGCTGGTGACTATGGACTGCTGTGGTCTTTAACGTTTTCATTTTTTGTAAAAATCCAGTCGGGACCTTCTTAGAAGTTAGCATGCAAATTCCAGGGTAGTGCTGGAAATGCAATTGAGGGAACTGAGTCCAGCCCTTCAGATGCCTTGTGCAGATGGACCATTCATCATTGCCTGCTTTAAATCAGGTCTGATGTTCAACAGCTACTGCCTCCCATCTCAGAGATGGCTGCACTTCAGTGGTGGGTGAGGCTCTTTTGCAGTAGTTCTTCACCAAATGTTACGAGATTAATAAGGTGAAGCACGTAGATTCCCTGGATGAGAGAACTCACGGAAGTGGAGAGTATTATTAATAATTATCTGAGGACTTATAACTCTGTAACATTGTTGTAATTTGATTTCTGAGCAAACTGAAACCTGTTTAATGAGCTGTTGTATTGGAAGTATTCGTTTTGTAACGTGAAGCAGATGCCAGCATAAATGGAAATAACGTACCAGTGACATTTGGAATAACAGTGTTGTACTTCATTGCCTCCGTGTCATCAACACGTTAGTCTCCCTGGCAGGGCTTCCTCGGCTCATACCATCCGCGTGTCACCATCTGAATGAGGTTCATGCCTGCCTGCAGCCTGCAGATCAAACCCACACCTCAGGGAATGAAATCTTCAGCATCAGGCCTGTGGTGACCATCTACATGGTGCCTTTCTCTTCTGCAAGTTAATATCAAACACTGAACTCCGTATTTCATAAATACTTTCGTTTAAAATAAGTAGGCTTGTTTCTGAACTACCAATCCCTGTGATAATGCAAGATGCTGTTAAGGGAAGAATATTACAGAGTTCTCAAGTGACTTTTTTCCCCTAGAAATGCAAAATTCTCAGACAAGGTGGCCAAGACCCTGGGCTTGAAATGGCCATATGCAGTTAATACTGTTATCTCCCAAAAGTCTTCACAAGCCAGTATAAACCATGCAAAAATTGTTCAGACAGAGTATTCAGAAATGCATAAAAGAGCTTAATTGCAAAAAAAAAAAAAAAAAAAAAATCACAAAAAAATCTCTCCAGGCTTCTAACCGCTTCCCTTGGGAAAAGTGGTAGGTCATCCTCAAATCCACATTTTGACCAAATAAGATTTTTATTCCCTCTGAAATCTCCCTGGCTTTCTTTTTGCATCATGTGTATTTAAAATCCAAAGAATGGAGTGGTATAGCCGGCTGGATACAGCACTGCTTTGGGGAATTCAGAATGGCCTGAAGGTGTATCAGAATCTCACTCATGCCAAACCTCTATACACAGAAGTAACCAGGCTCCTGATGATGGATATGGGGAATAACGTTGCTGTTGCTGATCTTCTGGGGGTGAAATGATTTTAATTATTTGAAGGATAATCAGAACGACAGTATATTAATCAATTAAAAGAGCCCTGACAATTCAGACGTAGGGACATTCACAGTGTATTCAGGGAAAAATACCTAGGAATGGCTCAACGTTATGTTTTAGCAGCTCTAGATGGAGATATTTTGAAGATGGGAGCTTGATTTTTTTCCAGTTTTTGAGACATCTGCTTTTAGTAACATTAGATCTTCTCATATCTTGATATCTGTTACTAAAAACTTCATGTGGACTCCCTGTAAATATTTTGGGTTTTTGCAGAACATGCTCAACTGCAGCATGGGAAGAATGAGCTACTTCAGCCTCAGTAAAGCTGAGTGTTGTGAAGTCGGGACCTGTAGCTGCAGCTGGAGTTAAGTTTGCTTGTGCATGTGTTTCTTCCTGAGAAACCTTGGATAGAAAGGCAGTAGCCTCAGGCTGAAAAATACCCCCACATTTTTTGCATGGTTTAGCACCCAGGCGACTGTGAAAGAATGCAAGACTGCAACTTTTTTTTTTTTCCCTTTTCCTTGAAGAGGGGTTAGCAGGAACATCCCTGTGCTTGTGGCCTCTGTGCCGGTGCGCAGGCGGGGGCAGCGTGGTGAGGAGCTGCAGCCCCAGCCGGGTCCCTCGCTCCACTCTGCAGCGCGGCCGGGTTCCCTGCGGGTCCCTGTGCCCCTGGGGCTCCTCTGGGGAGCTCATGTTTTTCCCTTCACACTGCCATGGAGAAAAAAACAGTTAATATGAGCGTTTAGATAAAAATTAATGCTTTCAGCAGTTCCTTGGGAAACCATACAGAAAACCGTATTTTACTATAGACTCCCCTCACTGCTGCCGTGATTTGTCACCCCTTGGATAAACTTGTACAGTGAAGGCACAGGATAGTGTAGTTCATCTTAAAAGCAGAAATAGGTTAATGAGGAAAGCATTCTGGGGTTGAATGATCAGCCGGGACCCACATCTCTGTTTTTTGGCAAGTCCACATTTCCAGGGACAGCAGTGGGGTGTTTGTCTAGCTGCTGTTTTAGCGCGTTTATTCTGTCCTCGACCTTCATGGCTTCCTCCTGCACCCACATTCTGCCTTTTTCTTCTCGAGATGTTTTCCTGTGTGCCAATTAGATCCCCAGGAGGAAAAGAAATAGCTGAAGGGCCCACCGAATCGCCTGTGCATCTGCAAGGAGTTCAGTGGGATGGTGTCGGAGCTGTCGGCGCGCTCCGGGCAGCCTGTGAGGACCTGCCCGATGCGATAAGAAAGACATCAAGATGAATAGCACAGGGTTAAGGAGCAAGGCAGGGCCGGCTGTCAGTATGACCTTCACACCTGCACGTGTTTTGTACAGGCAAAATCAATTTCCTGGTGTACATCTTCTGGAGCTCATCATGTTCCAACAAATTAACAGGCATGCTCTATTCTACTCGGTTTTGCCTAGCTCCCCCCCCCCTTTTTTTTTCCCTTCGCTTTTGTGTTTGAAGGTGGTGGAAAGTGAAGAAAATCAAAACACCCATGAAAAATCAGCTGTTTGCTACAGAGGAGACAAACAAGGGTTGAAGGAGAAGAAAGCTCATTATAAAGAGATTAGAAAATTAATTGATTGGTGGCTCTGATAGTTCCCATTGGATGTCTGAGGACCCTGTGAAAAGAAAGTTATAGTCTCAAACATAACATTTCTTCCTATTATTTCTTTTTCCCGTGTAGAGACTCCTCTGAAGCATCATTAAGTTCCAATTATTTTCAGTGAAATATCTCCCAAGAAAAGGGCATGATAAAATCAGTACGAGGTAGTGTTATTCCCACGAGACACCGCCTATGTCTAATAGTCAAACTGTAATAGAGAGGACTTCTGTTGAGCATAAAACTTAAAAGATTTCAGCAGGGAGGGCTCTGTTTCAGAGAGATTTGGGAACTCAAGTGACAAGAAGTCAAGCAGCCCCCTCCGTCCCCTTTAATTAGGACGGGACAGTTGCTGAATTCAACAAAAGAGAGGTCTACGAACGTGATGAGATCTGCTGCTTAGCAGAGTCACGCATAAAATGCACAGTGAAGAAGCTGTTATTAAATTTTTTTGTCTGAGGCAGAGTGTTGGGTTAGAAGTTATGTTTTTCTAAAGAAACACTTTGCGGAGATGTTTGCTGCTTTGCTCACGACCATGTTTCCCTTTATTTCTCAAGGACCTGCTTAGCAACGGTGTGAATATGGATTGCATGGGCTTGTATGTGCATGTGTAGAGATAATACGAAAACATTAAGTGTTGGTTACATTTTTAATTTAGAAATAATAGTGTTAAAGGGATTAGTTGTGATTTAAAAAAAAAAAAAAAAAGAAAAAACACTAATTTTGTGCAGCTAAAAATCACCTCAATTCTAACGGCATCGGACAAAGCAATGCTTGTACTATAAAAAGCACAAGAATTACGTCCTGGGCATCGTGCTGTGCTGTCGTTTGGTGACAGTCCCCTCCGCGGGCTGAGCGGCCCGAGGGTCCCTCTGCTCCCTGTCACAAGGCCCCACAGCACTGGCCCTGCTGCGTGGGGCTGGGCTGTGGACATGGAGCCCCTCACGTTTCCCTGCCCGCTGTGCTCCATTCCCTCCCCTGCTTCCTGGGAAAACCGTGCGGGCAGTGCCGGAGGTGCACGCCTTCTGCTCTGGCTTGTACACTGGTCTGAGACCTCCACGCTAGAGTTGTCTTGGCAAAAGCCCCTAGAAACTAGTGCCCCGTGCAGGAATTTCTTAATACATGTTAAGTCTCTCTTGGAGCAGGTATTTCTGCCCGGGACTTTTTCATTTTAGTAAGCTGAAAATGGACTTAAGTCAGAAATGAATCTCTGGGGAATGTGATGCCAGGCTTAAGTGACCAGGGGAAAAGGAGGAGAAGCTTTTGCGAGCTACATGAATCATAAGGATGAGGAAGATTGCTGCTTGTGGAAGGTGAAATTGTGCTTTTGGTGCTTGCGTGCATAAAGCTGCATTCTCACAAGGATGCATGCCATTTCTGGGTGCAAAGTGCTTGTGAGCAGCATCGGGTGACACAGGCAGGCAAATCTGCCCCTCACCCTGCTCTTAGGAGGTGAAATTAGAGGCAGGAGCACGTGCAGCAAAGCAAGCCCTGCACATAGGAAACAGTGACAGAAAGCCCCGTGGAAGTGCCCTAGCTCTTCAGCAGCTGTGTTTGAGGCTGAGTGGAGAGGATCCTTACACAAATTAATAATGGGCCCAGGGAGCAAAAGAATAATAGTAAAAAGAGCAGTCATTTCTTTCCATGCCATTTCATAAAGGAACAGGGTTTATTTATTTATTTATTTATAGGCACAAATATTCCCAAGGTTTCAGATTTGAGAAGTAAATAAAGACTGTGTATTCATGCTAAAAAATAGCACTAAAATATTTAATTTTTGATTTTTAATTTTAATTTCTTTCTGGACTATGTTTGTCAAAATAGAGGACCAAACTCCATAGCTGACAGTGAGAAGGGATAAACTTGCATCTCTGTAACTTTGATAAAGTTTTTTAACCTTCCCTTAAAGAACTGTCTTTAAATGTGATGCTGGAAAAAAAAATCTTTCATCTGTGCATACAGATTATTGTGCTTTTTTTTTTTGTGACCAACGAAAATGTGTTTGGTTTGAGGACATCTGTATTTGGAATGAATCTTTGTTTAGGCTTCAGGGGGCTGATCTGAAATGTGCCTGAATACATATGTTCTCAAAACTGAGGGGAAAAATTAACCCCCAGAACCTAAAAGCAGAGTAGATGCAATAGAAATTATGCTGTACCTAAATGGGAATATGCTGCTTTCAGCCTGTTCTTCCTTGGTCCTCGGCCAAAGGAAGTAAAATTAAAAGATCGTCTCTTACAGGCCGTGTGTCAGAAGTGCTTAACATTCCCAGTTAGAGCCCTAATTTGCAAAGCACTGTGCTGTCCCTTAGCTACCCAAGTAGCTGGCTGGCCTTCCTGCAGCACTTTGCACGTGAAGCACCGAGTCCTTCTGCGACGGGGGTCCCTGGTGTGGGTTGCAAACATCTCCAGAGCCCGTCAGGAGGTGGGTTTGGGTCACTTGCTTGTGTTTTACTAGTTGTTTCTTTTTTTAAGTGCAGATGCAATACCCCTGCCAACTTCAACTCTGCTGTGAGCAAGGGTTCAAGTTAATGTAGTACTGTTAGCTGCGCCCTCCTTACAACATGAAGTGCAACCAGCAGCCCAGAAATGCCTGAGAGCGTGGCCATGGCATGGACGTTGATGCAAAGTGACCCCAAAGGAGGGTCTTGGGCCGCCTTTACCTGGTGAAGGGCTACGTGAGCGAGTGCCCGTCTGGAGGCACCTCGTACCCTGGGGACGGGTCAAGGGGACATGTGTGCCCGGTCCCCGAGGCCGGTGGCGCCTCGTGCGCAGGCACTGTGGGTTCAGTCCAAACCCAATTTATCTCTTTATTTTCCATCACTTGTGACAGGGCAGCCCGAGGGCAGATGCGGTGACTACTAGCTCGCGAGTGCACCGCCTCCTGTGGTCCGGGCTGCCGTGCCGAGCGGGTACGGGCGGCGTGTGCGGTGCGCGGCTGGCGCAGCGCTCGCCCTCCGGCTCGTGGCGAGGGGCGCGATAGCTGCTGGGCTCCACCGGCGTGGGCCGAGTCAGCCCTCGGCCCGGCTCCAGCTCGTGCGCGTTCGCAGTCTGGGAAAGGCCCCGCTGCCACAGCCGAGCAGCTCCTCTTACCTTCTCAGCAACTAGGCCCGGCGTGACGCAGTGCTTGCAGTCACCTGGTGCATTGTGTCTCCTGGGTGTTTATAGTGGAGACTGAATTTCAGAGTGGTTTTTCTCTCCCACTTTTTTTTTTTTTTTTTGGAAGACCAGTGTAGATTTCTTTGCAGGAGTGTCATCCTGATCCATCCTGACATAAGTACAAACGAAATCTGTGTTCCCTCTTGCAATAGCATGGTTAGATTCGGCCTTTATTAGAGTGCGCAGCACCTTATCAGCTACGTCCTTCCCTGCCATTGATGCACAGGCTTTGCAACATATGGCTATTTCTCCTCCTCCTCAAAGAAAAAGAAATCCTTTCTCTGGCTTAAGAAAAAAATAGTAATTGAATATTTGCATATCTCCAAGGAGCCATGCGGGTTAAACTCTGCATTCATCTTCGGCACTTCTTAGGCCTCTTCGGTTTAAGAGTAAGAACTATTGCTTTTATGAAGTGCCTTTTTCTATAAAGTCAAAACCTCGCAGCAGTGCACAGAAAGCCTGTGGTATAAAGGAGCTAAGTAGAGTCTTTAATAGAGAGCGCTAGGTTGTAAGTGTTTTTGTTCCTACAGAGCAGATAGATTTGGTTCCATCTGTTCCATATTCATAACAAAGGAGCTTGCTTGCAGGAGGACCGACTTCCCGGGAGTAGCATGGTAATGATCTTTTCACCGGAATGAAAGGATCTGAACACGGTCACTTCAGCTCCGCAGAAAGCAGCTGGCACTGACAGCACTTTCGACCTGCTCTTTTCCCAGAACGCAGCTTCAAGGTGCATGTTTGTCTGAAAGGTTTTTAAAAAAATAATAATAAAGAAAAGACGTGACCCTTGAGCTCTTCTTCCCCCCTGCCCCAGTCAATCCTCCTTCTGAGGAATCGTGGGTTTTGGCTCAAACAAAAATGGAATGACATGTTACATATACAGGGTCAATTTTTCTTTATTTGATCTTGGTATTAAAGGCAGAAATGAAAAATGATTTACTGCTACTTTTGGTTCTGTTTCCTGAACTTTTTGCACTGTCCACACGTTCTTGGCAAGAGGACTCTGTGGATGGGCAACGTGAAGCACACGGAGCACGTGCAGAAGTCCCTTACTGGGTTTTGTAATGAGGATGCTCCAGTGCCAGCTTTGATTACACACCTCGTGGGCTTTCAGAAAAAAAAGAAACACGTAGGTAGCTTGAGCCAAGAAAAAAAATATTCATGTCTCCACAGGGTGTTTCACAAAGGGAGAACTGAGGAACACAAGGGCCAATACTCTTGCTTGGTTAAAGAACACATTATGCAGTGACCTTAAGGCTTGTCAGAGACTTCAGAAATTAAGTGGGACCACAGAACTCAAAGGAGTCTTCAGTGTCGTGGAAAAGGAGTGATAACAGTCCCCTCAAATAAAGGATTTGGTTCAGAGCAGTTCTCTGTTTGGATGGCTTTTTTTTTTTTTTTTTTTAGAAGTTTTGCTGTAGTAGTTCAAGGAGAAAATGCATTGAATTCACATGGCTGTCTTCTTTTTTAAGGTAACTGGGAGCAGCCAGGCTTCTATGGAGAAAACTGGTTCAAAAACACTGAAGCTTCTTAAGAGTGTGAGGGGAAGGAGGTATCTGATGCCCAGTGACCCTCAGCAGCTCCCAGACTGTATCAAGTGCAGGTGTTATCGAGAGGTGTTTGAGGCAGGAGCAGGGATTTAGCTGTAAGCAGATCCTCACGATCACAGAATCGTGTGGGGCTGTATGCTGGGCCAGCAGGGTTGCTTTAATGTGGCCGGCCCTCGGGTCTGCACCTGGAGAAGGCTGGAGATGTTTCCGTGTGGCAGTGATGGATACCACGTGGCTGAGAAGAGCTGCTTCGGTGGAGGGGTTGTCCGTATCTTTTGGAAGTGAAGTGTGTGTCAGCAAGGAGGTATAAATTAATGGATTTGTGCTATCCCGGATTGTTGTCCGTATTTATAATTGCGGATACCCGTGGGAGGCACCATTAAAAATTGCTCTCAGCGTGGCTCAGAGGGGTTCCTGGGCTGCCTAGCAGGTGAAGGAGAGAAGTGCTAGCTTGCTTACTTATGTCGAACGGCATCTGATGGTGCTGTCTGGAGTCTGTTTGAGAAGACTGGGTCAAACAGTCTTTCTGGAAGAACAGCAGGAAAAGGTGCCCGTTCTGGGGAGAGGGAGGCCCCGGTGCAGCACTGGGCTTTTTTTCTCCAGCTTCTTTTGAGAAGGTGAGGAGATACCTTACGGCTCAGCAGTCCAGTGAGGTATTTCTTGCTTTTAAGAAGTGTTTTCCAAACCACCAGGGCCTTTGAGGCCTGCTTGGGGAATAACGCACACACAAGCCTACCTGCTTGTGAGTGCAGCTGGCAGCGATGGCTGGAAATGGGCACGAGCAGCCCGAGCTCTACGTTAATTTAAAAAATGCGCCTTTCCGGGAGCGAGCGGGACGTGCAGCACTCACACACAAACCGGGTGGGCGAAACAAAGAAGCGGGGAGCAGGGAAGCTGAAAGGAAAGTGCTGTGGCCCGAAATGCGTCGGGAAACCCCAAGGGGAAGACGTCAGCTTAATGCGTTCCAGAGAGCTTCGTGGGAAGGACGACAAGTTGAAGGGTTAAGGAAATCCTTTTAAGGACTGGAAGAAAAATTTCTGGCTCATATGGCGGAGTGAGTGAAGGTTCAATGGTCCCTCTCCAGGACTTGAACAAACTGGGAATTCACCTGATGAAGATGTACTGTTATTAATACGGTGCTGGCATCTGTTATTTCATTCGTACTGTACTCGGTCATGGGCTGGGACCCTATTATAGTCGGTGTAATGAAACAGAAGGTTTCTGCCCCGAGAATCTTTCCTTACTTGTCAGAAACAGCTTGAATTACAGAGGACTATTGTGTGTTTTACAGACTTCAGCCTTTCTGTTCGTTATCTGATTTTCATCCTGCCCAGCTTGGATTTATTTGTAGAGCAGCTAACTCTGTGCATGAAGGCATTTTTTGTACAAGCAGAGCTGAGTTGCTGGTGCGCTCTCCTGTCAGGAAAGGCCTTGCTGAAGCCCACTGAGCAATGGATGCTCTCACAGTGACACGCTTGCTTGCAAGCCTGGGGACGTGGGCATGCGCTCACACACATTCAGGCTTGCGTTAGTCTCACCGTTTGCCTCTACTTTAGCCACAAACACACACATGTCCCTCATTGTTTCTCCTTTTTTCCTTTTTTTTTTCTAAATTGCCCCTGTTTTTAAGGCAGCTACTTATAGATCACTTCCTACCTTTATTTTGTTTTGATCAGGAGAGAGAAGCAGAAACACAAGATTTTGCTGCTTTGCTTGGGTGAATCAGCAGAAGCAACTTTTCACGTCTGGCTGCTTGTCACACTCCCTCCACAATGCAGCATTTACAACTTTATTATTATTTTTAGGAACTGGCAGAATTTACACGTGTAGCAGAGGAAGCTAGAAATGTTTCCAAATATTTCAAAGGAAGTAGCTAAGCGCATGAAAATAGCACAGATTGGAATCCTCCTCTTGGTTTTAATTATAGTGTCAATAGCGGTAGCGCCAGACAGGGGTAATATGAAGTCCATTAAAGTATATGAGGTTTAGTAACATGATACAGTACTCACAAATTCCATGTGGGTGAACATGTTGCTTTAAAGATCAAAAAGAGAAGGTCATTACTAACAAGACTATAATGTCTCTTCAAAGGATTTACTTATGTCTAGTTCTTAGAGATGGAAATTAGCAAAATGGATAGCCCGCTTGAAGAAAAACAAGTTATTTCTAGTGATACCAAGGGAAAATCTAAGTATGAAAGCGCTTATGAAAAGTATGAAGAGGATATATTTTTCCCTAAGTGCTCTATTTGATGGTATTAACAAGTTTTATTAGCAATTTACTCTAATACAGTCTTAATGTTGTACAATACCTGTATTTGTTTCTGCTAATGCCCCTGAAATCAGTAATGAGATCTGTGGCTTTTGCTTCTTCCTTGTGAAGGACGTTACTTTGATGCAGCAGCACAGCGCGACATCAGTCATTTGCACGGTGCCAGCATAGTGATGCTGGCCCTTATTTTGAGGTGGGTAAAACAGCTTGTGCTGATGAGAGGCCTGTGGGTATTTCATGTGGCAGCCAACCCGTGGCCTGTGCTTCATCTCTCCCTCCTGGCATCTCGCAGGAGCTTACACATGGTGAAAAGTCCATTCAGGCTAGTGTGTGACTTGCATTTGTTCCCAGGTGAGCTTAGTTTGGTTTTTTTTAAGAAGCAGAAGCACTGCAGAGGCAGGACAGGTTGGCTTAGGCTGCAGTCCCACGAGAGCTTTGCCCCAGCGCATAACTGAGCACAGCTTAGGAAGTGCCTTTGTGCGGCACAGCGAAGCTAGGCTGCGCATGGATGGGCTCCTTTCGGGGAGGTGCTCAGCCTGGGCTGCTTTCCACAGCCACGGTGCCTGTGGCGATGCTCTCCAGAAGGGCTGAAGGACACAGGCTACAGGGCTTCCCAAGACAGGCAGACGTGGCCTAGGCCACACTGCGTGCCCCACGAGAGGACGTACTGAACAAACGCTTAATTAAAGTGGAAATCCATGGGTTAAGTCTCTTCCCATACAGGGTCTGATTTTATTTGAAGCAGCTTTCAATATGCAACCTAATTTCAATCCATGCCGCCTTCAGCCAGATATATAAAGTTAGTGGATTAGGAACTGCAAGAGAATTTATATCCTCCCTGGCCAAGCAGTGGAAATGGGACAGTTGAGTCAACATTAAGTGCTAATGCACAAAGAGTAACTGCATATTACTTTCTTCCAAGAACTCTCACTAAAATAGCATTTGTTCTCGCATGTGTCTGGCAAGTCATTTCCATTTCCGAGGCTATTTTTAGCAGGCCTGAGAATTACAGTCAATTACAATGTAGGCCAGAATAATCCCGTGTTTCTACACTCGGGCCAAGCAAGTGCAAATTAGGTATGTTAGGAAATAAAAGCAGCTTTTCATATTCTTTTTGTTGTGCACTGATTTTAACAGGTCTTTTCCTCCGTCACTGGAGGGGCACTTTGTACAGTGATGTGTAGCTTGCATAAGCTGCGTTATACTCCTGGTGCATGTGTGTATGTACGCACACCATTATGAGTAGAGGAATGAGATATATATATATATATATATAAAATATACATATGTATATTTTTTTCACCTCAAGTTATTTTTTCCCTACTTTTTAAGTATTATTGATAGTCCTAGATCAGGGATTTTTTTCCATTAGAGATTCTCTTTGTCTACCTGATTTCTCAGTCTTTAATTTGTACCATCATTTTTATATGGGATCTCATCCTGTTGTCCAATATAGAATGAGCAATAGCAACGATGCAAATAAGTTTAGTCAGAATTTACTCGAGAAATGTTACGAAGAATGAGCAAGTCGTGAACAGTCAGTATTTTTGATTGCCTAGAATGTAATCATGTTGATACTACCAGAACAAAACTCAACTTTTTTTGCTGGTATATTGGTATGAAGGAGCAGACATGTATAGACCTTTTTTTTTCTTTTTTTTTTCTTTTTTTTTCTTTTTTTTTCTTTTTTTTTTCTTTTCTAATTAAGCTCAAGGACTGATGACATTTGGGATTTATGTAGGACCAGTTTTTATCTATTTTTAATTTTAGTTTTTTAACACTTCTAAGGAGAAGATCATCTCTAAATCCTTTCAGGGAGTCTTTTTTATTTTTTAATTAATAGTTTTAAAAATTCTTCCTTTGTCTTAAGATATGTTCCTCACTTTTTATATACACAGAAAGGAGTGTTTTATTGATTCATTAAATTCTAGCTGACTTTTTCAGTCATACCATTTATGCAAATTGGTAACTTTTCCAATCTGCATTGTGAGGGGAATATTAATAACTAATTCTGCATTTACCTGGCTAATTTGCATACATTTGTGTTGTATGCTAAATCACACGAAAACCTACAGGGGAAAGGCTCAGCTCCTCTAACAACTAATAGGTTATTTTTTCTTTTGACTTGCACAAATTGAGAAATATTGCCTGTGGCAAACATAATGGAGACCTGCATTTTTAATGCTCTCACACATACTCATTTCTATACAAAGAAAGGAGCAGGTGGCGGTTCTTAAAAATAAAACTTTGGGGAGCTTTGTAGCTGACGCGAGGCCTGGGATGCTGAAATGTCCCTGCTTGGAGGAGCGGCGTCCTGCGGGTTACCTGGGGTTCCCTGCATACTGGATGGGGCGAAGGGGAGCAGTGTGGCGCCTCGCAGGGCGAGGGGCAGTCACGGCGCGGAGGGTTTTTCCCACAGAGCTGGTGTGTAGCTTCAGCCGGAAGCAGGGGCAGGGCTGCCTCAACATGAGGTTCTGATTTACAGCACACGTCACGCAGGGTGTTTGCTTGCTGCAGCTTTCCCTTTCAGATGGTCGTCTGCGTGGCTGCTGTAGTGCAACCCTTCGGAGCGGACAGGAAGCCTTATACACCCTCCAGCAGTGTGTCTGTGGCTTATCAACCTCTTTAGAAGGGAGGGGATAAGCTCAAAAATAACCCCCTGTAGGCTTCCCAGTAGCAACCAGTGCTTCTAGGCCAGGCTTGTGGTCTGGGAGCAGCCGTCAGTGGCAGGATTTTATGCAACACACAGGAGATGCTGCCTGATAGGGAGCATCTCCGCGATGAGCTGAGTTTGTACCAAAAAAAAAGGACCCTGCTTGGCTGTATTAACAGGGCACAGAAGAAAACTGCCACGGAAAGGTTAAGTGAGACAAATAATCACAGTTGTCGGAAATACATTGAGGAATGAACGCACTTGTCCCCGCAGCCCTGTGTCATAGACACTAGTTTACAATTCTGCAAAGACTATTCCAAGCAGGCAGGTGCTAGAAGAGTGAGCTGGGGAATAGCAGAGGGAATTGCGGTGGGGCCGGGCGCTGGGGGAGCCGGGTCCTGCCGCGGAGGGGAAGGTGCTCCGCAGCACCCCGCGCTGCCAAGCGCCTCGGGAAACGGGACACTGCCTGGGTGCTGCGCGGGTCCCTGCCTAATAGGGCCCCCGGGGGTTTGTGGCTTGAATATTAACTGTATTTGTAATGCCAAATGAGTGTTTGCATTGCCTTCACAATTTCGTTTTTGCATCCGTCTGTTGCCTGCTTTTCCTTCCAGTCAAAGGTGCAATGTCACAATTAGAAGGCTAAGAATGAATTAGGAGACAAGCAAGGAACCTACTGGTCAGCTGTGAGCATCAGCAGAGGGGATGGTTGAGAGATGCTTTCTATAGACAGCCTCCAAATAACATGCTCTTCATGCTCAAGAAACCAAGTCTCAAATAGCTGACAGCCCAACTGCTGCCTGTCTCAGAAAGGGAAATACCTAAATGCAGCTCCTGATTAGCACGTCTCGATAACCAGTTTACTTTGGAAATTTCCATACCTTTTCTTCAGCATTTTGCTTTGTAATTAGCCAGTTTCATGACTTGATGGGGCCACTTCTTCACAACTCCTTTAAGGAGATTTGGGGATTTAATGTAATGGCTCCACTGCAGATCTGTTGTGAGGGAAAAACTGTTTCTGTGTACGTTACATTTTGTTTTCTCTCTGTGACTCCCTAGTAGTTATTGAAAAACTCTGCTAAGCCTTATCCTGTCTGATTAAGGGCTTAACCTGTTATAGTTAATATATTAATAATATCCAATGTGTTTTCTAGCAGAGAACTGCTTGAGAGTGGGATGGAGGGAGCAGGACTGTTATTTCCCTATTTAAATATAGCTCACAAATACTGAAACATTTATGGTTTGGCTCTTGATGAGGAGAGAGTAATTTTCTTCAGTCTCTTTCCTTTCCTTACAGGGTATAAAAATGGTAGCCAGAAGTAGTTCAGAGAAGAGAAATTTTGTCATCCAATTTGTCTTTATGTACCATTTTGGGATCCAACTTGGATCTAGTCCTGTGAGCAGAAGCAGTTTTTTGCATGTTCTTTTTTTTCCTAGTTCAGCTGAATGGAGACAGAATTTTCACCTCAAGAATGCTGAAATCATGACTTGAGTTTCTCCTGAATGATGGAACTCTCTGGGTTTTCCTTAAGAGAAGAATCTGGAACAATTATTTTTTATAATAATTGAATAGATTTTTGTGTATTTTGTGATTCCAGAGGGATTTAATGTATTTCCTTCTAGCCCCAGTCTTTATGTAACGATGAAGTCAAAAATGTGTTCTTTAAAACGGGCAGACCCAGGAGATTCTGGTGAGGTTGCTGGTGATGGGGCACAGGGGTTGGTGGGAATATCATTGGGATTGTAATAAATTCATAGGAATTGGCCACATTGTAAAGTTTCTTTTCTGTTTCTCATTGTGCGACTTGCTGATTCCCTTCTGTTCTCTTATCATTCATGGAAGAAGAAAATAAAAGAGGGTATAACTTTTGTTCCTTATAGGGGAACAGCCCTTTTATCAAGGGCTTCTTTTTGTCGTGCAAGGAGGTTTCCGTCACCCTTCTCCTCTTCTTCTTTTTTTTTTTTTTTCCCTGGGAATTTTGCCTTTTGAAAAGGAGAATGTTGCTCAGGACAGGTTCTCTCAGCATCAGAGGCTTCGTGCTCTCAGAGCTGCCTTCTATTTTACAGCTAATATCAGCTTTAAAAAGGAGCAAATAGAAAAGCCGTGTCTCGGAGCCGCAGAGGCTGCCTCGGCTCTGTGCAGGCAGGAGAATGAGCTTCCTAAAGCCTTTGTACTCCTCGGAAGGGCATCTTTTCTTATAGCAGAGCTCATTTCAGTAGGATATGGCTATGGCAGCGGGAGGGCATTGGGAAGGAGCATTAGCAGGGGCCAGGCTGCTTGGGGCCGCTTCTGTTTCTCCTTCCCAGAGCTCAGAGGCGGTGCTGTCTGACAGGCGAGGGGTTTGTCAGGCTCTGCCGCGCTGGAAAGTCACTTCTCCTGGAAAACCAAAGAGCTTAAGACCTCTGATCTCTCCGTTACCCCTTTGCTCTCTCCTACCCTTAAGGGTCGAAGTCCAGGTTTGAACTTTTCCAGATGCTGTCGATTTGATAGGAGGCTTTTGCTTCCAAAAACCAAGCTGAGCCCAGAAATTTTCATGCGACACTCTGCTTTTGATGGCTCCCAGCTGATGCGTTATCCAGAAAAAGCACTCTTAGTATTTATGACCAGAAATACGTGCATTTTAGCCTCTCTGTTGGTTTTGGTCATTTAGAGGGTTTGTTTTTTGTAGTTGCTACTTAGAGCTCCCTCATATAAGTCACTCTGATAGAGCTCTGAGACAAAAGGTTGGCATTAAGGCCACTTTCCCAGAGAAGAACAGCATTTTGAACCTTCAGCTTGAGTTCAAACTTCAAGGCATTGATATATGCAAAAAAAAAAAAAAAAACAAAAGATTTGATGAGCAATGTTGGCTTTGCCTAGTCAAAAACAAGTCTGGTATTCCTAGTGCTGAACATCCAAGGAAAAAAGGATCTTGGGGTCTTCCAGGATAGCTGTTGCCAGTTGTTGCCATTTTATTCCAGATATCTTAATCCAAAAGTCAGGGTTTTCATGGATTAATGGCGAAAACAGTGCAGACTAAAAAGGAGAGGGAAGGCAGTAGAACGGGCCTGGCGAACGCGCTACAGAGTGTGTGTGAGGAGGAGGACAGATGACAGGAGCCATCCCGGCTGTGCCCTTGGGGTGACGCATCTGGACCTGGAGTGCACACTGCAGCTCCTCTGTGTTTTTGTTCATAGATGAAAAGGAAAAGGGAGAGGGAGGAAGGAGGAGAGAGAGGGAAGAAATGAAAATTGATTGCAGGCATCCAGCTCGGCAAACAATTTCTTAATTTCTCAGGAAGGCCAGAGAGGTTGCAGTGCTTCCCTTCATCACCTGGTTCCTGGTGGCTGACCAGATGTGCAAGCAGAACAGTAACTCACTTTTTTTAATTATTATTCTTATTACTCCTTCCTGAAGGAGTAATATCACAGTGAAAGAGGAATCCTCCTGATTTTATTGCAAGCATAAGTGTGTAATTTCCTTGGAAAGGAAAAAAAGCTCTTTTTCATGCTTATCACTGAAAATGTGTCAGTTGCTAAGATGATGAATTAAATATACCTGTTGTATTGCAACATGAAGACAACCTAACATTTAATATGCAAGTCTGGTAAGGGCTGATGGGAAAAAGAGCTTTAAACAGAGAGCAGATCTTACTGTTTTTCTCCCAAATAACTGTGCATCTGGATGCATTTCTAAAATAACTTGTGAGCGGGGAAAAGCCCTGCAGTGGAGCGGTGCCAGTGTGGTGTGCGACGTGGCTGGCGCTGGGAACGCCGCTCCCGCTCTGCGCCGGCGACGTGGGTGCTCCCTGGCGCGCGGCCGGCAGGGCCCGGGGTGAGCAGCGAGCCCGGCACGCGCCCAGCCGGCGCCCCGGCCGCTGCGCCCTGGATAACGCGCCGCTCACTGGGAATGTCAGCGCAGAGGGTGCTCTGGCACTGCCTCCAGCAGAGGCAGCTGCTGGTGCTTGTGAGGCGCCGCGCCTGCCAAGGGGGCCTGCTCCCGGCACCCCTTCCTCCTTTATCCAAAGGAGGAAACCAGCTCTTGAGCACTTCCAGCAGGTGCAGAGCCAGCGCGCTCGCTCTGCTCCATCCACGCTGACATCATTCTCTTTTCTTTCTGGGTGCCTCCCTACTGGGATGGCGAGGCCTTCCTGGGGCAAAAGCTGGTGCTTGTCATGGGAGCGCGGGGAATGGATTGCCAGGGAGCTGAGGGGCCCAAGAGCGCCGGTTGCTGTGTCTGTGCATAAATCACCTTTGCTAATTGTCACAAACAGGGACAGGCTGAGTAAGAGCCGGTGATAAACACAGCAGATTCCTGCCAGTCCCAGCAGCTTTTTGCAAATCCAGACAGCTTGCAGGAGTTGCTGTTTTCAAGAAAAAGTGTCCCATGCTCTGCATTACTCCGTAGGTTTTTGAACAATGGAGGCGGCTGAGCAATGAAATAAAATGACTTTGCCATGTGCTTCAGGCAACATCTTCAGCTACTGCCTCTGAGATTTTTGGCAAGGGCAAGAAAAAAAAAAGGAGAAAAAAGAAAAAAAAGAAAAAGTGTATGTGCAGGTGATCGTTCCCAAGAGAAAATTGGTATGCCCAAATGGAGTAGCTTGGTTGCCAGCATGCGTGTTTCACTTCGGGCCAAAGTACAGCTTAAAAATTGCAAACGCTGATGGAAGCTGCCAACGTGACTTCAGGTTGGCAGAAAATCTGGCCCATGGTGACAGGCGGGGGGTATTTCACTGTAATTGTGCTTTTGGAGGCCAGGTTTGATAAGTCAGGAGGTACTTGTAGCAGTGCTTGGTGCTGGGGCAATGAGCAGCTGCTGGCCATGGTGCTCGGTGCACGTGCTGGACGTGACCTTTCCACTGGTGCCCTTGCTGCTTGGCCAGTAAGTGCTCGTGCACGGAGCCCCACGGAAGGGCAAGTGGCAGGCAAGGCTCTGGGCTCAGGGTTAGCCCGTTGGGCAACGCAGGGAATCGCCTTCTTGCTGAAGCAAGGTAAGTGTTTTTGCAAGAGATCCAGTATGGAACGTGGGCGCTGACTTGGCCTGTAGTATTTAACTGTCCGTATTTCGGCTATCTTGGAGGTAGATACATGCTTAATTTTTTGGAAGTCTCTGTCATTTATTCTTTGTTTCTTTTTTTTTTTTTTCCACATCCCTTTTTGGTTTAGCATTTCAAGAGTAGCTTTTCTGTAAGCAATCCTAATTATTCCAAAGCATCCTTTTTCAGAGTATTCACCTGTGTTTTGGCAGAAACTGTATTAACAGCCTCTTGAGGAAAAGATGTGGAAAGGTAAAAGGTGATAATGCAGCTTTTGCAAATACGATGTGCTTTGCTCGTCACGCAAAATACTCAAGAGAGGGATTCTAACAAGATCAGATGGGAAGTTCTTCCTATGCTCTTGCATGAGCAAGATACTTCCCCACCTTGAAATCCACGAATTCAGAGGCTGAAATGTGTTTATCCCTTCACATGAAGGGAAATTAAAGTATATTTTCTTGCAGGACAAGGGCTAATTTTCTCTCTCTCCATCTTCTCTTTCCTTCTTCCCCATATCCAGCTTCTGCGATCCCCGATAATGGAAGGAGATCCTGTCTAAAGCTTAAGGTCTTCGTGCGACCAGCAAGTAAGTTCTTTACATTAAGCTTTTAAGGGTGGCTCTGTAGCGCATGCTTTACTGTGTGGTTTACCGTGGTAAACAGCAATGAAACTTTTTTTTTAACTGTTAGATCTTGTGTATCTGCTCTGTACAGCAGCATTTGTGTTATGATTTTCATCATATTTTCTTATCATTCTTCATTAAGCTTTGTTTTAATTACGTGGCAATTGCTAACTTGTTGTTTCTTAAACTGTTGTACAAATGGAAGGCTACTGGCATTTAGACAAGTGCCGCAGACTTTAAAATATAAATATACTTACTTTTATATAACGAGTAGAGAGAAAAAAAGATAGAGAGAAAAAAAAAAAGTGGGGAGTTCAAGGGTGTCTCACTAACATATTTGGCTGTTATCTCTATTTTTGTTATAGACAGCTGTATGAAAACTATAGGTGTTCATGATCGTGTTTTCGATGTTAACGACAAAGTAGAAAATTCATTAGAACCAGCAGGTTAGTATGCTTAGAGAATCTCTTTTAACAAATGCGTCTCTCCCTCTGGTGCTTCAGTACTTTTTTTCCTCTTCTCTCTGCATGCTTTGCATGGTATAATTGCTCTGCTTTTGCTCATTTCTAGCAGTGCTAAT
This sequence comes from Nothoprocta perdicaria, assembly GCF_003342845.1. NCBI lineage: Eukaryota > Metazoa > Chordata > Aves > Tinamiformes > Tinamidae > Nothoprocta > Nothoprocta perdicaria. The sequence goes on from NW_020455503.1 coordinate 816,792, forward strand.
ATCGCTTACGATCTATTTCCTGTGCCCTCCTTTGATGCAGGGGAGCAAAACCGCTGTTTTGAGGGGTGAGGGGGGTGAGGAGGACGTGGGCTGTGCTGGTGTTAGGACTCGAGCGAGGTTTCCTGCAGCGCTGGCCGTGCGTGCGGCGCAGCGGGCAGGCCCTCGCCCTCCTCGAGCACAGGGAGCTGCTCCCTGGCGCCGGCTTCCCCGAGGCTCCCAGAGGGAGCAGCACCACTGCTTGCTTGGTGGCGGCGCATGGCACGGGCACCCAGCCGTAGCAGTAGGAAAGAACGGCAGTCCTTTAAAACATGCAGGTGGATTTCAGTGTTTGCTTAGGCTGAGCATTAGATTCCACCTACACACACGCACATATGTATGTACAACTTAGACATCTAGATTTTACTGGGGCAAACTTAGGCTTGCATTTTAGGCTTTTTCTCCCCTCTCCCTTTCTCTCCTCCCTCTCTCTTCTCCAGAAATAACCCACAAAAGAGAAAAGCCTCCTGTGCCCTGGGCAAGGTTAGGTTAGCTCCCACTGCAAAGCTCTGTTTTTCTGTGGGCAGTGCATGGATATGCTGAGGTGCCCGAGATGTAGGGCAGATAGAAGCATGTCTAAGTCTAGCAAGGTGTGAGCAATCTCACCAGCTTCACTGCTGCGGCTCATTCAAATTAGATGGGTCTACAGGAAAGTTATTGCAGCAATGTTTACATGTCTGTTTTATGTGTACCCACACACAGCTCGCACAGTGTTTGCATTCAAGCCTCAAAAGTTCAAGAATGCACTTAAATAAACAAGATATACCAGAAAAAAAAATATATACACATATGTACCACTTAGTGCATACCCTGAAGAACGGATTAGCAAGATCTTTCTCTCTTTTAGGTTATTTGAAAGGAGACTTTCCCTTTGGTATGAAGCAACAGATTATTACATCTTGCTCTTTGATACTCTGGATTAATGCTTGCTGATCCTTTAAATAGAAATCATTATTTAAGCAGGAATATAAATAACACTTTAACAAGTTATCCCATTTGAATGATTTGCCTTTGAATATACACTGGATTTCATTATTTTTCTTGAAGAGAAGTTTTAAAACTCATATAAATATTTTGATTTTGAGAATATAGGACATTCTCTAAGCAAATGTAAATGTAAGTAAGGCTTATTCATAGTAGAGATACATTTATGCTTTTAACTGTAGTACTAACCTTCCAGAGCAGGAGTTTGGGACAATTATTCCCTATCTCTGGGTAACCTATGAAACTCAATGTGTTCTTTTATATTTTGTGTTTTGGTGAATAGAAGTCAAGATATGTTTATCCCTCCTGCTTATTGCCTTGCAAGGGAGGAGTAATAAACACATGAATTTAGGGAACTTACTGAGTGATTTTATGTTATTTTACTCATCGCTGCCGAGCACTTCACCACTGAGCGGCCGTGCCTCGCCAGCCCTGCCACAGAAACACACCCGTAGAGAGCATCAGGCCACGGTGACAGGGGGGCTCGCAGCCTCTGCCGCTCCATGGGAGGCTGTAGGAGCCTCCATTGTCTCAGAAGTCAGGGGAACAGCCTGCCCTTTCCCTGTCCTACCCTGCTCTTCCTCTTTAATAATAATTAAAATAAAAGAATCCCTGCAATAAAAATGGTGCGTATCTGGAAAAATCATACTTTGAGCTTCTGATGTAAAGCTATATGGTCTGGAAAATTCATGGCTGTCAAAATATATATTTTTTTCTAATTACTGCTAGCATTCCTTGTCTTTAGCAGTGACCTTCCAGACTTCACTAGTGAATTTTGTCCTCTTCATCGCTTGCCTTCAGTGCTAAAATAAGCTAAAACTCCCTAAGTATTTGAGATTGTGCAGTGTTATAACTGTGCACCTCCAAGGAAAATCATATTTGTAAAGCGATTTTGAGAACTACACGTGAAAAGTGTGCTCTAATATACAAGTGCACAGAGACCTTGGGACTGCTTTGACAGAAAACCCAGATGGTTCCTTGAAAAGAATCCCTTAAAGTTACATGAAAATGAATTTTGCTGTGAAGAATGACTTCATAAAAATGGCAGCATAGAAGATCTTCACATTTTTTATTTAAGTAGTCTTCTAAATTTAGAGGTTTTTTTCAGTTCTGCTTTTCTTAGCAGTCACCAGTGCTCAAGGAGCAGAGCCTCTTGCTGCTGTGTACCAGTTCTGACCCACGAATGTCTCAGTGCTGGCTCATGCATGTGACTGGGACAGAGCTGCTGACATCCCTGTTGCAGACTGGGGAGAGACCAGCAATTCCCACCTATTTGCAGTTCCATTGACGACACAAGAGGTAGAAGATAACACATCCTGAGTCTTGGGGAGATTTTCCCTGCCAGGCATTCCTAAGGAATGAGGAATTTCCATGAGTTCTTTTTTTTTCCTGCGGATTTTAGGCTTTCTTGTGGTGCCCACTTTTGTCCCTGTCGTACGGCGCTCGAATCCTCGCAGCGCTGCATGCCGGCTTGTCACCCGCCTGCCCCGGGCAGCGCCGTGCGGAGCTCTGATAGAGAGCCCTGCTGGGCAGCGGTCCTGGCCTGATGCTGGAGAGCCAGTTAGTCTGGATTAGCCCCAGAGCTCTCCCCAGAGCTCGGCGGCGGAGGCACCCAGCGGGCCTTGTCTCTGGCTAAAGCCGAGCGATTTAAATGGTGCCGTTTCAGAGCCCCGTGCGCTGCTTTAGTCCTGTCCCTGCTGCTTCTCTTGCAGCCCTTAATTGCACGTGCAGAGCTCTCACCTGGTTGGTGTAATCCTGCTTGTGCAACCTGCTGAGAGAGGGACCGCGAGGCAGGGGCGGCATCATAGGTGCGAGGGCAGCTCCCCAAAGCTTGGAGCTTACCACACCAGGCACTGAGACAACGGAGATTTCCCTGAAAACCGGGGCACTCACAAGTAACCTGGGAAGACATCTGGAGGCCACTTTGTGCACCCTGAAAATGTTGAACTGGTTTCCTTCACTTAGTATGAAGAAAATTCAAACCCAGAGCTGGCTTCTTATGGCAATTTCAGGCAGATAACTGTTAAAATAGGCAAATTAGATAACTGGGGATGTGGAGGATTTTATAAAGGCAAATCACTCTAACAACGCTTAACAGCTGCATTTGACTTCCCTGCTTTTTATTTAACAAGCAATGGCTCTAGTGTTGATCTTTTACTTTAGAAAACTAAATGGAGCTTTATTCAGTATCAGAAATTTAGGGGAGTATTTTCTACTGCTTTCTCCTCTGCTACTAACCTAAAAGCATGTTTTTCCAACAAAGCTGGTTCTCTTTTTCGTTAGTTTTAGCAGCATATTTGTAAATTCGTGCTTGTGTAGCCTAAAACTTAAGCTATTACCTATGAGACATTTTTCAGATTGTATATGAATCCTGTAAAGTCAGAGGATGCTATGTGTTAGCCCTTAAAGCTAAGTGGCCAGAGAGAGAGGCTAGTATCACGTCCCCTGGGTATCCCCAAAATGCAGTGTACTTCAGCGGAGGTTTTGTGTGTGGAAGAGGATTGTATGCGCAGCCTTACAGACTATCATTTCAAAATTAGGAGGTAAAATCTGCAACTCAGTAAGGGGATTAACGTGGAAATTCATTCTGAGCACGTGCAACTCCTCTTCAAGCCCTTTTGAAGACCAGGTATTTTTATTTAGCTGTCCAGCCATTGGCTTTGCTGTCTAATGAGCCATCCAAAGCTAGAGCTGCACTGTTTTGTAAGTGGAGGAATTCTTCACTCCTCAGTCTGTTGACATCGGCCTCACTTTCTGCTCCTCTGGTCTTCAGTGGGAGTCTTGCCAGCAAGAAATGCAGGACTTGGCCCCAAGTTGGTTACATAATGAGATATTACACGGTTGTGAAAGTCAATGACAGCACAAGGTTCATTGCCCTGCTTCATAAAGGCCCTGAAATCTCCTTGCAGTTGTCAGCTCCGCGAGAGGTACTTACGGATGCACGGTCTCACTGGAATGTGTGCTTTGTGTTTGAACAGATGACACCGTACATGAGTCAGCCGAGCCATCCCGTGGTGAGAACGCGGCACAGACACCGAGGATACCCAGTCGGCTCTTGGCAACTCTCTTGTTCCTCCTGGCAATGCTTTTGATATTATAGCACAGTATGCTCCAGCAACCTGCCGCAGCAAATACCAGGGTCTTGGAACATCAAAGATCCGCCTACCTGCTCATCCCAAGAAAGGGACTTTATATTGGTTTTGCAGATGTCAAATCGTTATTTTTTTCTTTTCCCTTATTTTTTTCCCCTTTCAGCTTGAACTCTGAGCAAGAATTTGAGGGGAATAACTAGTTTCAGCACCCGTCCCTACCCTGTGACTTTCTTAACCCCTTCCAACAAATAAAAGGACTCCAAATGAAAATGCCAAATTATAATAGTGACACTAGTGATTCTTATTTTCCTCTGCATTCTCCTTTAAGAAGTCACCTCTGTAGGCTCACTGTGTCGTCTCTATGTGGAAAAATAGTGGGAGATGCAGTCAGTGAAGGATAAGGAAATCCCATGAAAGCCTGAGAGGGACTTGCTCTCCGACACAATATTTATGCCTTCTCATTCAGCACTGTAAGATGATCATGCAAGGCGCCGTGTCACCGTGTCAGGACTGGAGGGGACGTATTAACAATAGATATAATATACCACCATTTCCTCTAGGAGTTTCTAAATGAGCGGGCTTCTAAAAGGAAGAGACAATGTTTCTTAGAGGACTGTCTTGAAATATCTCTGACAGTGACACTTGTGCTTAGCAGTAGAAATGCTGTCTTTGGTGAGAGGAAGAAGTGAATATTTAGGAACGTTAGCACACAGCAGGCAAGGTCAGATCTAGAAAAATTCACTGGGGGTGTGAGTGCCTCTCTTATTTCTGTTTAAGTGGATAGTGCATACCAGATTATTTTATTTCAAAACAGATCACCATGGTGCTACAATCTTTTTTTTCTTGAAATGCAAAGAGGCATTTTTGAGAATAAAGTGACCTTCCCCAGCGCTGACTAAGTAGCTGATAGCCTTGGATGCTGCTCTGCGTGTTGATACATGGTAAGAGAGGACATCAGTGGCCGGAGGAAACCTGTTTGGGACACAGGATCTTCAATGTGCTCTTGATTTGTCTCCCCTGCAAGTTCCTCAGTCATGGGAATAAAACACAAGTAGAAGAAGCCAGGACAGTCTAGCAGCGGTGTTTGGTGGGGGAAAGAAGGGTAGGATATGAATTCAAGCGTTGTCCAAGTGTATCTTTTTCCCTTTCCAGCGCGATGTGAAGAGTAGAGGAAACGTGTTTATCAGCAGGAGATAAACTAGATGGGCTCCCAAAGACTTAACAAAATATTTTTTTAAAAATCCACTAGAATAGAAAATACATTATTTAGATATACTTTATGCTGAGAGTGAGTATATATGCTTGTCCTATTTAAACTTGTGAGAGAAGTGGTAGCCCTTGATGCAATTAGGATATGGGACTGACTTTGTTGATGGAGTTGAGAGGGACCCTGTTGAAGGAACCTGAACCTTGGCGAAGGTTGGACTTGAAGAAGTCACCTGCCTGCCAGGAGATGCAAGCCTGGGGGTAGGTTTTTGGCAAGGCTGCCATGAGATGAGAACTGCAAAGCGTATAACCAGGGAAGTATCAGACCAACAGGCAAACAAGGCTTTTCTAGCAGCAACCGGGATAATTATGTTAGATGCGAAATGAAATGTGGAACGCCTTCAAACAAAACAAAGATTTTTATGTTAATTGTGAAGAAAATGTCTGGCGTGACAAAATTGAGCGATACCGTTAACGGGTCAGCATTGGGGGAGTTTTTGTTTTTAAGTGAAGAAAAGCTTTCCTGAAGTTGTAGGCAGCCTGTTCCTGGCGAGAGGAGGAAGGGGTGTTAAGGTGCTGAGCTCGAAGGGAGGCTGTTGAGAGCGCAGCCGGGGCTTGCCCGGTGCCGCTCCGCGTGGCCGCTGCTGCGGGGCCTGCCCTTGAGGGGCAGCCAGGAAGCCGCCTCGCGAACCCGGAGCGACCCTCCGAACGCGTTGGGAGCCGCGGCCTCCTCGCCGCCTCCTCGCCGCGGCCTCCTCGCCGCCTCCTCACCGCCTCCGTGGCCCTGTCCCGCGGGGGCGCAGCGGCTGCCTGCGGGTGGGCGCTAGAGCTCTGCACGAGGGGCTGGAGGATCAAGGCGCGCCCCGGCCGTGGGCTCCTAACCAGGGTGCGGATAGCGCTGGGTGCTCCGTTAGGGTGACCCATAACAGCCGGACCTGTTAACTCACGGCGCAGCGTCGCTCGGGAGCGGCGGCCGTAGCGGTTCAGCCGTAGTCTCTGCGTGGCGCTGGGCGTTGAGGTGTGCGTCTGTGCCCGCCGGTTGCCTGCGCTCGTGGCGAAATGCGGCCCCGGCCGCCTCCTCTAGCGGCGCGGCTCGGGTGAGGGGCAGCAGGAGCGGGGCAGGCGGCCGCGGATCCCTGCGCGTGGCAGGCCGGCCCGGCCTCACCTTGGCGCTTGGTGGCATCAGGCAAGCCCTTCGATGCGCGCTGCTGCGCTCTGTGTTGGTCGCAGATCCCGGGATGCTTTGAAGGCTGTTGGTGTGAACCCAAAGCAGGTTTCTGCCCCCTGCCCCTTATCCACCCCGCGAGAGGGGCCCGCGCGCCAGGTCGCGTCACCCCCACGAGCTGCGCTCCTGGTAGCCGAGGGCAGTGCAACGTGAAGCAGGGAAACACGGCTCAGTCGGTTTAGTGGATACTGTGTATCCTTTAATAGACAAGGTAACATTTCGTGTTAGTTTAGAATATTGTTTTGTACTGTACTTTCTTGGATGGCAAAGGAAAGACGATTAAAACTTAAAGCTATGTTCTTTAAATTCTGTATTATTAGCAACCTCTGTTGTATATAGTGTTTGATAATAAAGTATTAATTTGATTCTTATGTCTTTTGTAAGTGAGAACAATAGACTTTCAGGATATTAAAATCATGCATTGATTACAAGACAGAGCTTTGAAGCATCAAGCGTGATCATGGCTGAGAACTGCGTGACGAGTGGCCATGACTCCGCGGCATACAGGACTCATCTGTGAAAATCGTTCATCTATTGCAAGACTTCACAATGTCAAGACCTGGAACATGACTTTCGATGATCAATGTTTTGTCCTCAGTGTTTTAAGGTCTGATGTTGGAGCCCTGTGGTTTTTGTGTTAGTTTTTTGTTCTGTTTTTTTTTTTTTTTGTTTTTTTTGTTTTTTTTTTTTTTAATCATGTTTGTTTCTAAAAAGGCTTTGGGGACCTAACAGCTCTTCTTTTGTTTCTCTCTTTCCTTTTTTAAAGCTTTTCTTTCCCCTATTTCCCTTCTGGTTTTGTTTCCATGAATAGTTTTTGCAGAAGGATCTTGCCAGTGTCACATGTGATATATGTACGTACTTGATTCCAAAACGACTAGAGACAGTTTGGGGAGGGATCTGATGTAGATTATTTGCTTTCCCGTGTAGCTACGGAAAGGAAAGGGTTGCATTTGTCCCTGTTGATTCCTCACCCCAGCCCTTAAAGCTGAACCTCACCCCTTGCCTCCTGAGAGCAATGGGTCAGTCGCCTTCAGAGACTTAGGAAAGAGCGTCGACTCCTCCCCTCCTTTCATTACCCTTGGATTTTGTACCAGCCACTTTTACTTGACAGCCCTCCACACTCCTCTCCCCTCTCCCTGCCCTTCCTCCTCCTTCTCCTCCCTCACCCTCCTCCTTCTTTAATTTGGAGCTCTGAATGGGCAGATCTGTTTCTGGTCTGGCATCGCCGGGGTTTTCCCATGCGTTCGCCCCCGAGCTGCTCGGGTGTGAGACAAATCTCCCTACAATAGGCTTGCTGCCATTGTCTGTACAGTTTAATAGATGCTGGCATGTTGGAGGTTACCCATGAGTCTGCGAAATCCGCTTTCCATGCTTACTCTTGACACCCCATTGAAGCCACTCATTGTGTGTGCATCTGGGTATGAAAGTCCAGCTCAGTGTGGTCCTGTGCTTGTACTGCCCTGCTTTGCAGTTTCTTTGCACTTATTCATCGAGTGCTGTTTTGGAAATGCTTACATTATATGAACTAAAAAATGTAAAAAAAAAAAAAAAAGAAAACACCCCCGCCCCATAAGATCTGTATTTGTATATACACGTGTCCGTACAATTATACTTAAATAAAATTAAAGATTTTCATCATTTTAATTGGTTCTCCTAAGCTACATTTTTGTTCACTGACTTATGCCTTTATTTCCGGGGCTCTTTGTACCTACCTTATGTACCTGTGGTGATGGAAAGCAAGGGTGAAGAGGGCTTTTGGGTATGGTGATGGCCACCTAGGGCTGCAATTAACCGATGTCTGGCTGCCCTGCTTCTCCACCACTTTTTATGTGTTTGTAGCCTTTGCAGATACCTAGGTGGTTACTAAGGAGCGGTGCTGAGCAGGGACTGGAGTGGAGCCTGGTTTCCAGCACTGCCTTTGGGCCTCCAGAGCGGCCTTCCCGACTCCGACACGTAACCAGTGTCTGTTCGGTCGGATCCCATGCTAGGGCTGTGCAAACAGGGCAGTTGTTCCCCTTTACCCAGGATGCCCATCTGCCTGACAAGGACACGAGGTTGGAAGTGGCTTAAAAATCTCAGCTGTGTTTTAGTTCAAGACAAGAAAAGGATGGGGTGAGAGTGGTGGGAGCCTCGTGGGCGGGAGACCTTGGGCCACGGTGCCTCCTGACGGGCCGCTGAGGAATGGAAACCTCCTGCTCCTGCTCCTGTTCGTCCTGCTCCTGCTGCTCCTGGCCTCCAGCCCTGCCCCAGCAGCTCCCGTGGGGCCCCTGGAGAGGCCCCGGCTGGGATCGGCCTCGACTTGTATTTAGGTCGGAAATAGTTGTCTTGGCCAATGCCCTTTCACTAATCACACGATAGCTATAGTGGCTTAACTGGAGAAATTGGGTCATAGGAGGTGGGGGACACAAACTGAAACCTGTAATACATGCACCATGCATGCAAAACGCAGCTTTAATTACACCGTGTTGGCATTAAGCTCACTGAAAGCTTTTTATTACATTTAATTAGTTGACAGGGCAGCAAGTCCTAATTATAACTTACTGTAACCTCCTTCACAAATGAGGAGTGACAGCTCGCTTAGAAGAGAACTGCATGTGAAGATTTGACAGAGAGAACCGGTGCCGGGGACTCCTTCTTCCTCCGGAGCTGCGATTTTGCAAGAGGGGCAGGATTATAAGTGACACATGTTCAGTATGTCTTAACATAACAGCCGTGTCCAGAAAATATCCTGCGGTTTGACACGCTTAATAGCCTTTGCTCGGAGGGCTCTGCTGCTGCCGAGCGCGGCGTTGGGTTTCGCGGGGCGGCTCGGTGCGCACACAGGGCTGCTCTGCTCCCGCTCTGCCTCCTCGGGGCCGTCCCGCTCGCAGGGCACCGCCAGGGCGTCCCGCGAGGAGGAGGCCGACCTGCTCTGTGCCCACGTGCGTTTAGTAGCGCAAAGCTTGGTTTAGGTTAGAGATGTGGCGGCCAGCCGGGATGGTTGGAGACCAGCTGGGGTTTTTCTCCAAACCAGAGAATTTATTCCAGCCTTTAACAGCAAAGGGCTAAAACATCTTCTCTTCACTAGCGATTGTCCTTGTTAGGAGGCTTACTTTTCAGCATGGTCTCTGCTGAACTCGGTATTGCCAGCACGTGCCACAGAGCCCAGGCCAAGCCTCGGGCCGGGCTGCGAGGGCCGCACCATAGGCCGCTCTTAGCGTGCTGAGCGCTTTAGGGTGGGTTTGACTCGCTGCTTTGAACGGAGGCAAGCTGGCATGCTATATCGATTTAAATGTGTGCTTCAGATTTTCCTCTAGCCCAGATAGGAACCTGCAAAACAATGTATTGCTTAGATGCTAAACAGCCTTTTAAAGAAAAAGATATCAAAGTACAAGGGATATTGCAGAAATTGAGAAGATCTAAGGAGGGTTTTTTGCTTGGCTGCCCTCCCTGGTAAAGCTGCTGGCTCACTGATGCTGTCAGTCATGTTTAATGCAGAAGAATGCAGAACACAGGATAACTCCAGCAGTCGTTAGCACATCTCCAAGAGATGTGCTAACATCAGAGATGCGCTAACATCTCCAAGAGAGGTTGTGGAGGCTCCTTCTCCGGAGATCTTCCAAACCTGTCTGGATGCCACCCTGCGCCTTGTGCTCTAGGTGTCCCTGCTGGAGCAGGGGGGTTGGACTAGATGATCTTTAGAGGTCCCTTCCAACCTTAAGGATTCTGTGATTCTGTCATATCATTTTTACTCATTTTTTTTAGGCAAGTTCTTGTGTTATTTGGTTGTGCAAGGATGAAAGTAAGTACAAGAAATGGGAAGGAGACAAATTAGATGTCTACCTCGCACGGAAAGAGGAGGCGTTTTCTGTTTTGTCCAGATCTATATGCACGTTGGGTTCAAGGTCAGCCTTTCAGAGCACCCTCTATACTCTTGCCCAGTGGGATTCCTGAAGCAAAGGGAGGCAACTGCCTTTTTCTGCCTGCATGTGCAATCCCACAGATCCCACTCCCTTCTCACACAGTTATCCGCAGTTACCGCGTTCAGAGCGCGCTCTATCCAAGTGCTGTTTTCTGCAACACGCTTTCCCACTTAGTGGTTTATATTTTCCTGGAGCCATGTTAACATTTAAACGTGCTTTGTTATCCACAGATAAAACTGCTGTTGGAAAAACTGAAGTTTTTGTCTGGATGGTATTTGTAAAAGGAAAGGTCAAGTAAATCAATAGGATACTGTAGATATAAGCATCCCTCTGCTACTTGCACCGCGGAGAACCAATAGCACCTTTTGTTCTCGTGTGCTGTAACTTGGAGTATCTTAACTAGCGGCTCACCTAATCACCGGCCACCTAGTCAGAAGTGGGAGTGAGGAGGATTTTTTCGGTTTTCATCTCTTTACCTAGGGCAAAACAAAGCACGGAAAAAAATAGATCTAGAAATGCAATGCAACAAAGCAAAGCTCTTTCTAAATGGCAGTCCTGAGGTGACGCTGAAGTGCCGTTTCTTTTGTAGTACTAGGTATGGGGAATGAATGGAGCTGCAAACTGCTAGCTGGTGCTGCAGGGACGGTCCCCGCTGGAGGAGGTGGAGAGGAGTCAGACCCGGCAGTGGCAACAAGAGGCCAAACACAGGCCCCTTGCATAGGAAATTGCTGTGGCCATAGGCTGCGTGTGAGTAGAAGTCTTGCTTACTTGTTGAAATACGTAAGAACATTAGCTAAGAAGCCTGCAAGGTACCAGATAGTGTCTTCTAGTTGCACTCGTCTGGCCAAGCACTGTTCTCATGGAAGCCAGGGGAAGACTCAGCATTCAATGAGGAAAACATTGATCAGTTTTGAAAAGCCATCAGCATTTGGAAACAGGCAGCTCGGTCCCGCAGTTAATGGTTTATGTCTGGGTGCTGCAGCGAGCAGCTACACAGAACGGGACTAGGTGCCCTACAGCATGAGGAACAGCCGTACGACAGGCACAATGCAGCGGGTGAAGCGGTGGCCGCTCCACGCGGTGCCCAAGAGGAAGGGTGACTGTGGGCTGCGAGATTCCACCTGCGCCGCTCCCTTTGTCCTGCTCGGAAATGATTCCCACGCTCTTTTCTTGGGAGCGAACTTGAAGAAGGGCCTTGCTAGAGGGGCTTTACGTTATAAGAAGCTGTAGCGTACAGTGGTGCTTTAGAGCTATGGATTGTGAATACAGACTTCTAGGGTGAATCAGGTGGCTGTTCCAAAACTGGGAGAACTGCAAAGCTTGCACTCTGCTTGGCTCCTCCAGGCACATCGTGGTTTTGCTCAGACTTTCGAAGGATCAAGCCCTTGTGAGAGGTCTTCTCCACTCACCATGCACTCTGTGTAGCACATACTTTAACCAGGGTTTTAAGGCTTGGTTAGGAGAGAGTGTTTTGTTTTGTTTTTTTGGGTTTTTTTTTTTTTTTTTTTTTTTTTTTTTGGTAATATCCTTACCCTGAGAGAGATCTGGACGCTGAACTGGGGATGCGGAGCACAAGTAAATTGATTTTCAGGAGGCAGGACGCAGCTGCAGTTCCACTAGGAGCGCTGCAAAGAGGCTGCTTTAAAAAGGCACAAACAGAGCTTGAATCACGCATGATGTTAATAGTGAGACATCAGCTGGGAGGCCCTGGGAACCCATGCAGTGATGCCTATCAGGCTCTGTACATTAGTTTTACGACATCCTGGTTCCTGCACATATCTGCATTGCAAAGGGCTTTGTGTTCGCCTTGACACAGAAACCAAGATGAGCGTTGCACATCATCCCTGCCACTGAATACCTGCCCGCCTTGCTGCTCTTTATTTATTTAATTATTCTGCATTTATTTGAAGGTAAAAAGGAAATTAAAAAAAAAAATCTGTGCACATTTCCTAGGCTCTGGTCTCATTAGACAGCTTTCCTCAAAACTCTCATACTCCAGATACCTTTTGCCAAGTGGCTAAATGAAATGTAGATAGTATGAATATTTATGGTGTTTTAATGATGGGATTTTTGCATCCATGAATAATAGAGGTTTTTTAGCAGGAATAGATAACGAGATCGGCACAAAAGAGTGAAGTGGTTAATACAGCAGCCCCTCGGAGCGGGGAATCCACTGAGAGCGGAGATAGAGTCGCCTCCTTCCTCCTCTCCCAGCCCCTAACCCAACCTGGAGGAACACGCAGGTTTTCTTCAGCTTTGCAGAAAGCAGGTAGTTTATCCCCCTTTGTGCATGTGTTGCTTGAGGAAGCGCAGCTTTCCGATGGCAAAACGACCTGCAGCTCCCGCAGCGGCGCTGGCGGATCGGGCGGCTCGCGGAGACCTTTGCTCATGTCTGCCTTACCCGGGGGTGCTGCACTCACCGGGAGAGCTGTCACACAGGGCGTGCGTGAGACACTGATAACAAGCAAAAAGGAAAAAAAAAACCCCAAAACCCACTTAGGAGTTCTCTGCCTTCACAACTTCCCCACTCAGAGATACCAGAAATTGCCATTTGCAATTTGCTGCTGTTGGTTGCGTGGATGAGAGTGAACTTCAGACTGGGACTGACAGCAGCCCAGCTCCCAAAGTCCAGAAGAGCTCTAGAAAGAGCAACCTGAGATAAAAATGAGCCTGTAAAAGCTCCTGTTTTCCTGGAAAGGGCTGAGTACAAATATCCATGTGAGGCAGAGGAGGTGGGGGCCATTCTGTGCATCTGAGACAAAATAAAGGGAGAATTTATTACAGTAAAACCTCTTTTCCTTAAGAAATAGGAGAAGAAAATTTAAAACAAGAAGGTGAATTGAAGGAGGTCATACTTGTAAAAAGATTTATTTAATTTGCATGGGTGGTCAGTCAGGGAAATAGGAGAAGAAAGACTTTTGATCTCGAGTGCAGTCTGAAATAAATCAACATAGATCTGACGTTACTTTCTTGCCATCATCTCCATATGGAAGTTTATTTAGTGTTATATCTAACACCAGTCAAAGAAAAGAGAGGAGAAATTCCTTCAGAGTTTAATCATCTGTTTCTTACTATTTTTTTAGCTTGTGTTATGGTGCAAAGGGCCGATTACAGATCAGATAGATCCTTTTCTGTTCGTGTTTACACAGAAAGCTACCAATATCCTAGAGCAAGTTATCGCTGACAGTCTCACATGGGTGTCTTGTCCCTGTTATTGTCAAATACTTGTTGCCTTCGCGTGCCTTTCAGGAGAGACTTGCCCCAGCAGCCACCAGGAAAGCTGTTTACTTTGTCTCAAACATAATTAAAGCAAAAAAAAATTACAAAGGAGGAAATTAAAGGACACAGCCAGGACCCTAGTTTCTGCTCTCTCAGGCGAGATTGCTATCTTAAACGTCTGGTTTAATACACTCAAGAATAATAATACTCTTGTGTTTTGAAATGTAATGGCACTCACTAGCTGCCCATGCTTTTGGGGTAGGTACCTTGCAGGAATTTGTATTATTTTCCACTTCCTCTGCTGAATAAAAGGTGTGGAAGGTGCTGTGGGAGAGGGGAGGATGCCCGGACGCACTGCTGGCAGGGGAGGCACCAGTGGCCCCTGCAGCAGCAGTGACGGACGCAGCCTGGATTTAGTCCTCACCAGATATATACCAGGCGCTAACGCTCAGAGAAAGGCGTCGGAAAAATGATGTTGTCAGAAATGGAAAAAGAAAATACTGTCTCGCAAAGATGTTTTGGGGGCAAAGGAAAAAAGTCAAAACAAAAGAATGTTCTAGTGGAGCATCCTATAGAAGAGTGAAGAAAAGGAAGCCATTCATGTGCCGGAGCAGCCGGCGTGGGGACGCCCGACGGGAATCTTCCGAAGGAGGGAGAAAACACGGCGTGACTCACTGGGCAAGCAGCTTCCACTTGGAAAAATTAGGCAAGAAATATTACCGTGCCAGATTGGGAGGCTGTTTACATGGACACAATACGCTGCTTATTGCACATAGAGCGTGAGCGAGGCCCGGCCTCGAGGAGGCCCAGCTCCGGGCTCCGAGGCTCAAGCACCCATTCCCAGCTGGAAAGGGCAAGGGCGAAGCAGCGTGGAGCTTTGAGTGATCGCAGCAAGCGCGGAGAAGCTTTAGGGACTCCGCATGGTAATTCCTGGTCCGTCTCCAACTAAACTGGAAGGGAAGGCAGCATATCTAACAGCAGTTCTGCCCCAGGGCACGGTGGCAAGAATAGAATAGAAACTCCGCGTTCCTGCACAAAGTGTGTCCTTATAGTCCAAATACTCTCATACCACAGTGCCACATGTGTGCAGCTGGCTGCTTTGCCTACCTGTTGCTTGTTTTTAGGGAATTCTTAACTCCACCATTGGGGGGAATTAGGCTACAAACCTAGGGGCAGCTGCTGAACCTTTTGTGAGGTGGTTGTTGAATGGGCTGGGAGCAAGAAGGACTAGAAATCTCCAGCAGGATGAAGGAAACACATCACTTCTTCCTTGTGAGCCAACACTCTCTCTCCCTTTCGCCCAAGCCCAGTCATTTCTTAGTAATTAAACCTGAGAGCAGCATTCCCTTCATTGCTGAGGACTACAGAATAGGTGGCCAGGAGACGTGCTGTGACAAACCTGTGTGGGCAGAGCCCTAGGGGTGGATACATACATGTGGTCAAAAAACTTCTGCATAGGCAGAAACCCTTATGATGCACTGTTTTTAACAGAGCAAGGTGCCTGTGACCATGACAAGCTCTGCATTTATGGGTGAGAGTGCTTCAGGCCCGCAGGAACGGTCTGAGCAGGCAGTTTGTCTCTGCCCTGCCTTGTTAGCAAGTCCTGGCCAAGCAGCTCTATCCACAGGTCCTTTTGGGCCGATGGCGGCCCAAGGATGGAGGGAACTGAGTTATTTCCAGCAGGTCCCAGTCTGCAATTCCCCCTCTCTTTGGGGAAGCCTTCCCCTGTCAACCCTCCTGCCTAGAAAAGCCCCCAAATACACTGTCTGTAAGGTGAGAGCTTGCTGTGGTTCCCTGGTTGGTTCCCCAACACATTTTCAACACACAGTTCCTCTGTCCTCTCCCCAGCCAGCCCTTTGTCTTTGAGCCTCTCCATATGCAGCAGTTAAACTTGGTGCCTCTTGGCCAGACCCTGGGTGAGGGCGAAGGGAAGGAGCGAGCTCCCTGAATGGTGGGCACGTCCCGATTCGGGATGCTCTCCTTGCAGGAGCATTTTGCACAGTAAGCAAAGGACAGCGAAAAGCAGAGTTTGCTTTAAATAACTCCTAAGCACTGTCTCTTACCAGTCCAAAGATTTGGACTTTTTTTGTTTTCCTTTCTTTCTTAACTAGAATTCACTGACCTCTCACTAAATATGTTTATCCAATGTGATTTCCATCAGATGGATGGTGACCTTGTTTTCTTCTTCAAACCTCTTCTTTAAGTGTCGTTTCAAACTTAATTCTGTGCTGTCACATCACATACAGCTTTGCCAGCCCCATCTGCTAAGAAACACAGCTGGGAGGCTAGAATCACTTGTGATGCCTCACACTCAAGAAACACTTGTCTTAAAACAAATCTCTCCAAAATATTCTGCCAAATGGCATTTCTGTAAATCTTTCTCCATCTAATGTCTCCAAAATATTCTGCCAAATGGCATTTCTGTAAATCTTTCTCCATCTAATGTCACAGGAAAGGTGCAGAAACCAGAAGCACCCTGTGTATGAGGAGAGGCAGGCACTACCTACCCATCTGAAACAAATAAGAAATGTTAATTAGGAAAATTCTCTGTCTTAGAGTGCTGCGCAGTTCTGCCCGCTGCTATTTTTTATGTGGCGATGCAAATCCTTTTTCAATGGCTGCTGAGTCTGAAAACTCAGGGTAATAGGCATGATTTGAAGGGGTAAAAAATGAGCTAAAAGTTGGAACAATGCTGTATAATTCTTCACTTGCACTGTAGGCAGTCAGACTGGGCTATTTTAAAATTAGCTGTAATTTGCATAACATATTTTACTGTTATAATTCACTGTCTGTATTTATAGCCATGTCATAACAATCTAGTTTTCTTTTTTTTTTTTTTTTTCCTCCTTTCCCCTTTGGCTAGAGTGTATGCTGTGTATGAAAACCGAGTCTAAGTCATGCGGTGCTTGTTCCAAAAGAGCAAGCCAGATGACGAGACACTGTAATGTCATCAGTTTAGAGCACTGTTTGATATGGTAATTCCAGCCTCTGCGAATTAGCCCCACCAACTCTGGGGTTTGCCTCTTAACTAAATAAAGTAAACCTTTTGCAGTGACTGATAGTTGGAAATAGCCAACTATGTGCACACATTCCAGTTCTAAACTCAGACCGGCCAGAAATCTGTTCAAACAACATGACACTTCTGTTTTTACATATTCATCGAGAAACAAAGAAGGCACTGAATGCCAATATCCTGCAGAAATAGTCAGCTACAGGGGCTGGAAATCACTACACGAATACACTGCTGCGACAGAACAAACCAGATAAAAGGTCATTTCCTTGCATATTGTATTTTTCAGAGATTTCAGCTCTAATGTCACAGATACCTCTCTGCTTTCCGCTAGCATTGCCACTTAGCTGAAGTTTGCATCAGCAAAGGTTGCGGATGGGAACTGCCTCAGCAAAATTTGCAGAGGCACTGGGGGAGGCTTCATATTCCAAAATTTATACTGGGGAGACAGCTCGGTGTAGCATTAAGCATAATCATGCATTAGTGAACTATATCAAAATCATTCTGGGCTGGTTGTGTCTGTGAGAAAATTCCACAGTATTCCACATGGTTGTCACTAGTCCCGTTTTCATGAGCAGTTTCAGATGAGTTCATTTACTGGTGTCCCCAAAGCTTGCTAATCCCCAGCATCCTCATTCTGCCTGCCTAGATAATATATTAAAGGGTAGGTCATGCTAGGATTTCCTGGAAGCTCATGCTATGTGTGCACTCTATGTTTTTCTGAGAAGTAAGCCAGGAGAGAACGTTAATGACACAAATGAAATGTCAGCAGGTCAATCTGCCCAATGGCAGGAGTGCCCAAAGGGGCTTCCCTCCATGGAGAGGACCGTGCCTCTGGATCTGGTCAAGGCAGAGCCCTGGTTCTCCCATCCTCCTTCAGCCACTGTTGCCTGCATCATCTGGAGGACAGAAAGGGAATAAGGAGTAAAAGAATAATAGCCGAGACAAAGAGGTAACATGTAGATATTTCATCAGGCCTGAATTTCAATGTCTGACCAGCTCATACAGGTCGCTGAGGCAGTACAAATACACCAAGCACCATCTTGATCAGTGGGGCAGCAGCAGCAGCACATGTTTTGTTGGAGGGGTTTTCCTGGGACAAACCCTCCTTTTGTCCTGGGAGCTGTGCAGTCCAACAGGCTACTGCATTAACCCTGACATACCAGGGCCTGCAACTAACATGGCAAGTAATGTGGCCAGGGCTAAGCTTGGGGTTTTTTTTGCATGACTTCATGTTTTAAAGAAGACGGGCTGATTGCACTTCACAGTTTTGCTGGGTTTGGAACTGGGTGCCTCTGGAAAGCAGGCGGACATGGCTGCCTGCACATCACCTCCTACCGAGGTGATGGTTCTTCTACACGCAGGTAAGGACATTTTTTTGGTGGTAGCGGAGTAGAGGAGGAGATGATACTGACCTCCAAGTCCTGCTTCAGTGCTGTTTTCTTGAGCTTATGAGGAAAGAGGGGAGAGATACTAAGCAATAATTTCCAACACTGGATGATATCCTTCCTTGCTGCAATCAAACAAATAAAATAAGCAAAACATAACATGCCCCAGACCCTTATATACCAAGAGATAGCGGGGGGAAATAGAAAACAAACTATGTAGTGTCCTGCCAGGTCTGAGGAAACACAGGGGTGGATTAGCCTACAGAATGCAGTGCAGTGAGCACTAAACTTTCCCAGTATGGCTATTATCAGTCAGCATTGCATGGGAAGGGTATGGTTATTTCAGGGCATACTGTGACAGAGTATTGAGGGTTGCTGGCGATTCAGAGATATCTACTTGTCCAGCCATTGGGAATACAATGCTGCAAATGAGAAAAAACATAATCTGAATGCCAAAGAATCTTAGGCTGCTGAAAACGATCTTCATTCTCTTCTTTTCCTTCCTTTTGCATATCATTCATAGCTGTGTAATTTGTTATTTTGGACATGCAAATAGTGAATGGCTCCTTGTTATCCTTTAAAGCTGTCACCGATTGCAATAGCTTTCCTGTGTTTTGAAACTGCTTCAAGTTTCTGGTTAATACTAGGTGTTAACACTGGGCTAGGTGCTTATTCCCAAACTGCAGGCATAGGGTAGGATTTTTTTAACAGTCTGGGGTTTCTGTGAAAGCCACATTTGATTTTTGTTGCTATAAGGAATAGGTACAAGGAACGGCATAATAGTTTATTATTCAGCTCTTTGAGGTTTAATATGGCCCGGTGCAATATATGTATCTATCAGTATCACATGGTATAAAAATTCATATATGAAAGGTAATCCAAAGGCAAAGGACAACTGGAGGATCCTGCCTTTGGAAAGTGTAGGCAGCTCTTCTCGTATTTCCTTTTGTGCTAGTATTATTGCTTTTTTTATTTTAACTTGGGTGACCTCAGTGCTATGAGAAGGCAGCTAAGCGGAACCAAATTCCTCACTTGTACCAAAATGACATGAGAATTTTTATTTTTGCTCTGAGAAATGGGTGTACTCAGGGTGACTCCTAACCATTAGTGTATCCGAGGTAATTCAGGATGAAAACCTCCTACTGAAACCATGTTCAAGGGCTTGTAAAATTCACGTTGGCTTTTGGAGGTGGATCGCTCCATGAAGTATGGCTGGGGCCCCTAATATTGTTAACATTGATTGATCTTGTCGCTACTAATTTGCTTTGATCTCATGACCTTTAAACGACCAAGCAATGAACAACAGGTGACACAAAGCCAAACGTGACCATTTCATCACTGTGGTGGACAGCAGATGTCTTGCCTGGGTGGGATACACCGAAATTTGGGGTTGCTGAGAGAAGGGACTTGAGTACAGTGTGTCAATTCTGTATTGTTATGTAGGACACACTAAAAGATCTAAGCAGGCCACGTTTAAAAATAGAATAATAAAATTAGTACAGTGCAGTCTACCCTACGGGGCTGACATGACCTGACTTGATGAAGCTGCACATACAGAATGGCTTTTATTTTTAGGGCACTCTATCTGGGATAACAATGACTCTGCTGATAGTGAAGCAGTGGGTATAGTTTGTCTTGATGGCTGGCACTTACACTTGAAAAGAAGAGAATAGCATATTTAAACTGTCAGGCCTTAATTGTTTCATTAGATGGTGGTACCTTTTGCACAAAAGGAGCAAGCTAAGTGCTGAAAGAAAGAATGATGAACAGCAATTCCAGAAGGGCACTGAGGTGCTGGAGGAGCTACTTCTCTTTGTTTCTTCCCAGTTCATATCTCAGGCACAAGGAGAAGTTTCTTTTTTTCTTTTTTTTTTTTTTTAGCGTAATGACTGTTATTAAAATCAGCTTGAAGAATTTCACAAGCACTGTGGTGTACGTTGCCTGTATTTCTAGATATAAATGAAACTCAAAAAGTGTTCGTGCCTCTGACTTTAGCTATTGTGTCTCCAACATTCAATTTATTGATGATAATGATGACTTGTATTTCTAAATGCAGTTTTTCTCCTGCAGGATGGATCCCAAAGTGTTTCTGGAGACACGATATCCATGTGTGAGTCACTTCACCAACCTCATGAAGTTTAGCCACCTCTAGGGAGTCACCTGCTTGAATCTGCAAAGCAGTACAGAACAGTGTACACTGGGAAAATAAAGAATATTAATCATATTCAGATGAAACTATTACAGAGCGCCCACATATTCAAGATCCCTAATAAAGCAGACACTAATTGGGTGGTGGCACCAGGACTGACCATCAAAGCTGTGAATTTCCATGGCGTCTGAAAGGACAGCTTAAGAATATATCCAGGCTGCAAGCAGTCAGTATCTGTTTTCCCCTCTATTGCTGCGAGGTGTCCTGAGACAGATTTGATGGGAATCTTTCCCCCTGTAAGAGAGAGATACACGGCTTCCTTCCCACTTACAGAGATACAGGGATTCAGAACCTCCTTACAACAAAGAAGTGGTTTTATTTCATCATGAAGCCAGATCCCAAAGATAAGTGAATTTTTTTCTCAGTCATATTTATTCCCCACAGAGCTTCTTCTCCTGGGTACGAAGGAAGGAATGTGATTAACGTCTTCCAGCTCCTGCTCGGTGCTCCGTAGGAATCGAGGGAGGATTCTTTGCAGAGGTCCTCTTTTATCCTCCGAAGGGAGGATGGCAGGAGTTTGGCTCTTTCTGTTGTGTGGGCTGTGCTTCTCTGCCTTTTAAGATGAGTTAGCTGATTTATTTGGAAATCCTTTTTCAAAAATTAGTTCTGCTTAAGTAAGGAGCTGTCTTCTCAGTCCATTTGCACTTTCAGTTGACTCTGAAACATCTCTGGTGTGACTCCCATTTGTACTAAGGCTTTCAGGACGTTGTTCTGGCATCATGCAGTGACTGAGGCCCTCCCCGACTTCCTTTCAACACATGCATGAGTGGAAGGACCTGATCACAGGCAAAAGTTTGGCTCTCTGGCAGCTGGACCATTTTAAGCTGGACTAATTTTAAGATGAGTTTTGCTGCTTGTGGGTATCACAGTATGCTTCCAGGCTGTGGTCAGCACCAGATCTCCAACAGACACTGCTGGGGAAGGAAATCCTGCTTTGTGCTGACTTGACAGAGTGAGCAGGAGAGTGGGAAGTAGGAGGGCTGAATCCACCATAAGTTCAAACCTCTCCTGTCTCACTTAGTGGCTCCATTAACTTCAGTTAAGTTGCTCACAATAAAAATCCAGAGAACAGTCTTATTTTCTGCTAACAGGCTGGCACAAACAGACAGTGGAACAGTGAGAGGGTTGAACAGTGCATGAGGGGAAGAACCTCCCAGAGAAGGTCAGCTGGATTGCCAGACATGACTCTTGGAAGCCATCCCTGGAAGTGGTGTGCCTGAAAAGCAGGAGTTTTCAGAAGACTGCTGCAGGGGATAAAAGGAGAGTGACAGTTGCAGAGAGAGAAGCAGTGTTCATGTACTACAGTGCTATGGCCTGCTGCATTTGCATTGAAAGAGAACATAGGAGAAAAAATGGTGAGCTGGAGAAGAGTCTCTAGATTAGTAATACAAGATATTGGGTGGGGTCAGCTGTTCTTAATGAGCTGCTTATATACAAAAGCTGATGTTAGGATTTTATAGCTCCCTCCACCCAGAGGTCTAAGCCACTAATTTTTGCTTTGAAGTTGAGTTGCAGTTTCTGCCAGGTGATTAACAATGATTCATTGTGTTGCTTCGACCAATGTGATGCTCATTTGCTAATTTAAAGTCTTCACAGTCTTTCACATCTGCATTTTTAATGCTTAAAGTATTCCACCTCATTAAGGTCTTAGGTTGCTGTCTAAATAGATGTGAGCATTATTTGGTAGTCAGATTACTCTTAGTTAACAAAATGGTTCATGTTGTGCCATGATTAGGAAACGATACAGTTACAGATCCTATACAGCCAGTGCGTGAATCAATCCAAACACAGACCAAAGTAGTCAGTAGGCTTACAGTAGCAAAATTACTGAAGTTCACAAACAGGAGCAGGTTGAAAACAGGGAGAACTTGATGTATATCAAATTTTGGTTCTTGTTCTTGTGTTCTCTGCTTTTCCGTGGATGCATATCTAGTTTTGTTTAGGCCCATAATTTTGAGCAATTACAATTTTCTGGATAAAAATTACTTGTTTGCTTCTGGAAAGACTCTGCTTCTGTTCTGTATTCTTCGTCTTTAAAAGTTGGCTTCATATGTTTCTGAGTAGGGTTCCCAAATTTTAGTTCCTGCTGTCTTTATATCCTTTTCTTGGGGTATGTAGTGTGAGATTCAGATCCTGTAAAAACATCCATGTTTTTGTGTCTATAGTAGGTTTTCTGGTACAGGGACTAACAGGGATGCCCACTGTAGGGAGGCTGAGTAGCTTTCTAGGTTCGGCTCACTGACTGTGGTGGGATTTTGGACACAAAGGCTCCTAAATCATTGTGGCTCCCATAGATCTGCACATAGTTTGAGACTTGCAGCTGAACTGCACTTTTGGATGAGTGTATTTGAATATTTGGGGGCCATGGTGTGCAAGACTCCATCGAGTATCCAAGTCATCTACTTGAGGTGATAGATCTGACATGTAAGGAGAGCTGCAGCCTTCTGGAGTGGCTGGTGGGGGGCCCAGTGGGATGCTCCAGCATATCCCAAGTGCCAAGGGACACCCAGATGGCAGCTGAATGAGGTGCTTGGAGCCTGTTCTTGTATCCTAACTCAGTTGGCTCTCCTTTGAGAGAGCTCTCCCTCCACATTTGGACCTATTATTTTAACACATCTATATGCTAAAATATGGTGGTTTTTTTCTTTTTCCTTTGTGCTAAGACTACAAGATCACACTATGGCAGAGTACTATGGTAAAGGACATGGCACAGACGATGCTTCCTGAAGTGCAAGCCACACATATGAACGTCGGTGGCTCCTGGGAAGATCAGAGCTCGCAACTCAGTCATCCAGCAGTGCCTGCAACAGCTGTGTCAAGATGTGAAGGCGAAAATTGGCTACTGATAGCTAATGAGCAATCAGCTTTGAGCCTTACCTACCGAAAGAAGCCCTATGAAGGATTTGTTATCAGGCCAAGCCTGAATACGGCAGTGCATGAACAAATCACTTGAGGTATGATTTTCTTCCTGTGTGGTTTTATATCAGGAAAGGATTTCCTGATTGTGAATAAATAAAAAAATATATTAGTCACTGATATATAAATATATGTGATATAAATATATGTGTATGTAGGTGACGGGGTTTCTATTGCTGTCCACCAAGGCCTGTTGTGCTGGGATAGGGCTCTACACTACATGATGCACAGGGCTGTAAGGATTCCTTCTGCACCAAGTTGGCCCCTGCCAGTTTAGACAGGGTTACTAATTTTATGTCTAACGTGTCTATGAAAGTGTGTCTGTCGCAGGAAGTTGTGAGAGGCCCAGACACATCTAGTTAGGAGTGCTGGTGCTTCCCGGCTGGCCGGCACTGGCAGCCATCCCGTCAGGAGAGGTGTGCACCGTCTGGAGCAGCTCCATCGCGGTTTGTCTCCTTGCACATCTGCTCTTCAGAGTCAGTTCAAGTTTCCTCTCCTACTTGTCTAGATGAGTGATCAGCATTTAATTTATAACTCCTAATGTAATGCTCTTAACCCACTGTTCTTATCTTCATTCCCTTCCTCGCTTTCAATTTATCATAAGCTTTCTTTACAATATACTACATTATTCTTTTTCTCACCGTAAGCACTTGGACATAGATAGGCAACAACAGAAAAAGTCCTGCAGCTTGTCTGCATCTTCCAAAGCTTCAACGTGTTGATATTTTTTCCTATTTTTTCCACATTTTTTCTTTTTTCTACCTCTTATCTCTGCCTCAGTGATTTGTAAAGCATCATCTCTTCGGCTTAATAGAAAGTAAATCTGACCCTGAGCTGTCTAACCTTCAGAGACATCCACTGTTTAATGTTGACTTAGTGTTGTCTTCTCTTTGACAGTTTTGTTCTACTTTGATGGCAATTTTTAAAGCAACGGGAGGTCATTAAAATTCAAAATTAACCATGAGGACTGGTAGAAAAGCTATATTTTTAAAATATGAAGACATACTCACTAAGCTGGAAAGTAAAAAGTTGGCAACTTTCCAGGAAAATATTTTGAATGATTGCACAGGAAAACTATGGTATTTTTAAAACAACACATACTGTTATACTTAGCCTGGTAAAGATAAATACAGTGTTGAGATAATCTGATACCTAAACAACCATGAATACGTACAGAAGGGAATTGCTTTTTGGTTTCCGTTTGCTTTTTTAAAGTCAGGAGAAGACAGTATTTGAAAGCGAAGCATGAACAACAACAAACAAAAAATCTGTGAATTGCTTTGAGTTTCAGAAAATACTGGATGTGCCAACATGTTGCAATAAAATTTTTTTGTCTTGTGAATGTTTATGATGAGTCTGTGTGTATGCATACTATATGTATATTTTCCTAAACACACAGTGTTTATTACAGTCATAAAATAATAAATTGCAAATGGCCAGAGGTCAACAAAACAGTGGCTACTGAATGACAATAAGTATCAGTTATTGTGTTTGATGCACTTTAAAAGTACTGTCATACAACTATTAATGTGATAAATTTTATAAAGTCTGAGTGGAACTGCATCTCCCATGGAACTTAGGGGCAGAAGTGCTAGACAACTTATCCCAGAGTGCTAGAGGCCCCTTTCAACCCCAAATCTTACGTGACTTTCTAA
This sequence comes from Nothoprocta perdicaria, assembly GCF_003342845.1. Classification (NCBI taxonomy): domain Eukaryota; kingdom Metazoa; phylum Chordata; class Aves; order Tinamiformes; family Tinamidae; genus Nothoprocta; species Nothoprocta perdicaria. The sequence goes on from NW_020455503.1 coordinate 841,634, forward strand.
AGCTTTTACAAATTTGCATAATTCTTTGTCAATGTTTACTTTTTCTTCTAAATTTTCTTCTTTTATCTCATTTGCAAGGTAACTGCAGATTAGCAGAGACAGAATCCTCTCTGCCTACAAAAGAACATGAAAAAAAAACATTAGGTTTCCTCTAAGGCTGGGCCACTGGTGAACAACAGGCAAGGGAAAAATTGATGGGAAATACAGAAACCCCAGACCATGAAGAGATGGGTCTGCAGTCACTTGCGGGACTCATCTCTGTCTTACCTTGCAGAGCAGACTTGTTTTTTTCTAACCACTCCAGCAAGACTCCAAGACCTCATATCTGAAGTCAGGGTCTATGTCTTTTCATACTAGCTTAGATGGGACTTTCCAGAATTAATAGACAGCCTATGGTTCTCCTTTTTTTTTTTTTTTCTTCTATTTGGTCATGTGTTTGTTCATTTCGTATTTTCTACAAGCAAATTGCCCAAGGTTTACTGAACATTTTGGTTCCAGGAGGATGAAAAATTGAAAATAACTTTGTGGTGGAAAATGCATGAACAAAGAGACTTCTCAGCCATATATGTTATGCCTTGCTCTTTGCATTTGAGTCCAGATTTCATACCATGCCTCTTGTCAAATCAAACCAGATTGGAAATAACTGGTTGGTTTGAAGATTCATTGCCTTTGCAGACAGTACAGGTTTGGCCGCAAGACTAAAACCACAGCAGGACGTATTTAAATCCTACTTCAGGCTTGAGCAAGTAACACTCGTAGTCACCATAGTGGATTTTTACCTTAATGAGCACCACGTAAGGTTCTCAAGATTTGGCTCTAAATCAACAGAGAGAATTACAGGTAGCGCTAATGAAGTTCCTGGCTGTCTGAGTTTAATTAATCTGTGACATCAAGTTGCCTCCCTATCCCAATGAGTCAGCCTAGAAGAGAATAACCAGCTCTTCCAATACTCAAGTGCTGCACATAGAAGTTAATTTCCTGTAAGATCTATTCACACTTATAAAGAGAAATACTAACTTGCGAATTGGAATGCAGCTAGAAATGGAACTGCTAAAACATTTCTGCAGAATAATGACTTGGGAAGTAAACTGCAATAACAGAAGTAATGTTACCGAAAAGAAACGTTCATGTAAACGACTATGCTAGCACTTCCTTGAGTAGAAAACTTAATAACAGAACTTTTTTTTCTTCCTCTATGCACATCTCTTGTTTTCCTAGCCCAGTTTTCTCAGCAGTGGTAAAGGAAAACGCAAAAATGCCCTTGGATGGCTTTGTCCCTCTTGTGCAAAGACGTCAGAGGTGCATTTTGCTGGGCCCTTCAGGGGCCAGAATTTTTATGAATTTTTATATTTGCTGTGTTCAGTCAAATACTTCTCACATACATCCAACAGGGAAAATTCAGCATTTTCCATGGAAAGAAGAGTAAGCATGTATAATATACATGCTGTTTGATAGCTTTCTTTCATACTGTGTTGCTGAGGCGCACTTTAGTGTATTATTGCTAAACATGCAATTGTGCTAAAATGTGAATAAAAAAAAACCCGCTGCGTAGACCACAAACAGAATTCCATACAAAGAAAAGCTGCCAAAATTTAATGTTTCCTAGGTTTCAAGCCAGACCTTAGGGAGAACATTGAACTGACAGTATGGTTCTAATTCTCAGTATTGTCTAATATCCAATCTTAGGTAGGATTTTCTATTTTTCTATTTTTTCTATTTTTCTTCCCTATCTGTTCACTTGTACACCCTGAAATTCTTTAGTATTCAGGTATCATCACTCCTTTTGAAAGTTTCTTGTGGTTGAATGTTTAAGCACCCTAAGAGCTGAAAGGCAATCAAATGGTATAATAATTCCATATAATTCGATTTACTCTTTTTAATCAAGGATGCAAAATAGTATTTCTAACTTCCAATGAAACTTTGGGTTGAGATAGTAAATATGTAACAACAAATGGATCTGCTTGTGCACATTAGAAACTTTTCAACTCTTTAAAATTGCTCTTCTTACTCCATAATGTTCTTCTCAGTGTACAATTATTATGGATACAACCATACATATATAAACACATATATAGGTGTATAAATACATGTATTTGAAAGCACCTCTAGACAATTGTGTCAGCTAGTAGGAATGTCAGCCTTGTGGCAATGGGGCCATGTACTGTGAAAAGAAACAAAAAAATCTTTGGGCAGGCCACAAAAGTGAGGAGGAAAACTGGCAAAGAGAAAATAAGACTCATTGAAACAAATATCCTCTGCTTTTGGAGAAATCTCCTTCTAGCCATTGCATTTACAAGATTCAATACCTGCCACATTGAGGCCAAGAAAAGCAGGATATTAGAATGCAAAATTTTTGTTTCTCTTACAACAGTTATGGACTCAGTAAGGATCTCTTTCTTAAAGCATTCATTTTAACTAAAATGAATTTGTCAGTCTCAGAAATCAGTCTCCATCTACAAATGAAAAATAACCTTGTTTTGATTTATGTATTTAATATTTCACACTGGAAATGTAAAACTACAGCAGTTATTTTATAGTGACTGAGATCGAGAAATATAGGGGCAATTTATTATATTTATTATTTTGCTATATAAAACTATAAATCAACATTATTGAAAATTAAATGTAAGTTAGACTGTAAGGGATTTTTGAGGTATAACAATGTTTTACATATGACTTTTGAAGATATGACAGGAATCTGAATTATTCATAAGAACCTTGGATTTTCCTTTGACTTAATCAAATTAATAAAACAATTTCATTTCTAAAACCTATTAATGCTCTGCAGGAGGAAAGCAACAGGAATGAATTTATCTTTAGTTTCCTTATGATTTTTGTGTAGGACTATAAACAAACAAAGGGAAATGCCGTAATCCTGGGGTTTTATTCTTTCCTTTAGAATACAGCTGTTTGTGGGGCCTCTGCTTAGGATCTGTCACTGTTCCTGTTACAACCTCTGTAGTTTAGGAATTATTTCAGCTGTAAAAATTGATCTGGTCAGAAACTGCAACAAAGGCCTCAGACCCAGAGCAATTTTTAAAATCAATTATTAAGAAAAACCTCATCCATTTACAAATGTCAATAGCCATTTACTAGAATAGCTCAGTTGTTTCCAAGTGCTCCAACATTCTTTTCTTTTTTTCTTTCTTTCCTTTCTTTTCTTTTTAATTGGGGAGGTGTTTTGCAGTCTTCAAATGGAAGTGGTATGAACTCCAAACCAACTCGCCCTGTGCTGTCCCAGATTTGGAGGCAATGTTGCCAACATGCTTTCAAACCTGACCTCAGGCCATTCTGGTGATAAATTCTTATCCTTGTGCACCCCAGCATGTTATTTTTCTTCCCTGTACATCCTCCACTGAACTCAGATCAAAATGCTCCAAAGCGGGTTTGCTGCAGCACTGACTGATCTCTATAGCACCTCACTGTACAAAGGGATGGCATATCCAGGGGTACAACTCATAGCATTTTGAGCCTCTCCTATTTTTCAAAATAAGGTAATCTACACTGCGGTATCGTTGAGTGACCAAGGTAATAATAGAAAGGACCATGTGAATCATTAAAGGCAAGGTTTCTAATAATATGTGCCTGAAATTAAGCTTCAAAGTTTACAGCTTGGCTCCATATTTACCTAAATCAGGGAGCTCGTAGGTATTTGAAAACTGAAAAATCAGACTGCTTATTTTGATGTCTAAATATGAATTTTGGATGAAATCCTGACACTATAGCAGTCCAACTGAATTTGTCACAGAATGAAAGAGAGTCGGGATTTTATCATCAGTTTGTAAGAACCAGATTTTGAAGGTGCTAAGCCTTAGTGATGCAGACTGGCCACAAGCTGAATGTTCATTAGCAGCCTGCTGCTTACATCCATGTGAAACTAAGGAGAACCAAGAGCCCTAAAGTGTTTGAAAATCTCTCCTGTCATATATCTACACTGTGAAATGTCTAAATGGTGTGAACTTTTGGGGACCATGGACTTGAAAACAGCCCTCTTCTTTGAAAATGTCATTACCATATCTTCATTTGCTTGAGACCATGCCTGGTGCCCCCAAAGCTTTAGTAAGGAGTCTAGAAAAGCAGAGGGACTGCTCTGCAATTTGGAGGCTTCGAAGTGTCCCACGTAGTTTGGAGATTGCATTGGGAGCGCTGGCCTGAACCAGAAATGAATTCTCCAGGAATGCTTTCCAGGGCTCTGACTGACTTCGGCAGAAGAGAAGTTATTCCTCAAGGATAATTTGTCAACTGTCCTTCATCGCATCATCAGTTGCACTTGCATACCAGCTTCCTTTTGGTACATGATCTGTACTACAGTCTCTTGGCTGATTAATTAAACTTATGTTTCCGGAAAATTTCCACTAGTTGCAACATATTTTGTAATTTTTAAGGGGCTTATTTCAACTCATTGCCTTGGCATGGCTGCTGGGAAGCAGAAGGAAATGGATGATTAACCACAGTCTTTCCAGTAATTTAGAAGCATTGATGAACACTAACTCAAATTGTAGTGAGTGCTGAAGGAAGAGTAATGTATTGAAAGCCTCAGTGTTGCCTTCATTGGAAATTACAAAAATAATACGTCTACTAGGCGAGACACTACCTTTTCCCTTATATAAATCATATTTTTAATACTTAAAAAGGTTTTTATGTTTCTGTCCGAAATCAAATGCTAGAAATATATTTGGAGCAAGCTATTTAATCCATCACTGCAAAAGCTCTGCTGTGCAGTCCTGGAATGGGAATGCTGGTAGATCCACATGAGCCTGGGCTTGCCAGGACGTGGGCAAAGCTGGGTACTGCAGAGGTGCAGCACCCAGTGAAATGGGTTGAAGGGGGGGATCTGCTGGAAGGAGACAGCATGTGAGACTGCTGAGAACTAACCATGATCCAGAACCACTAACCAGAACTAGCTGCCATTTGGCTGATGTTTGTGGCAGACAGTGAGGGAACTGCCTGTCTAGAAGGGCCTGGTGAAGGTACAAGACCAAAGGAAAACTAAATATCCTCAAAAGATGGCAAATGCAGCACAGAAACCCCTTTTTCCCTCCATACCAGAGTTAGCCCCTTCATTCACATGGTGTTGTGGAGGCCCAAAATTCAGAGAGCTGGAGATTAAAAGGCTAATTTAAAATGCATATAAAATACTATTCAAAATCCAGAGTCTTGATATTAACCTTATACTTTAGGTCTTATCTCGGCATATGGATTAGAATAAAATCTTGACTCTGAGGAGGAGATGAAGAAGATAATCTGATATGGAGAAGATAATCTGATGTCTGCTTACCTCTGAAGCATCTGGTGCAGACCACTGCCTGAGGCAGAATCCTGGACTAGATAGAGCACATCACTACTTTTTGTGAGAAAGTTCCAAAATTCTTACGATAGATGAAAACTGTCTTATCTAAATACAGCTGCATCTAAATAGGTAAAACTTCTTTATTGTGGTAAGCCATATTCAACAAAGAAGAGACATTCACTTTCATCCACTTCTTTGAACAGTGCTTTTTACTTTTTCCTTCCTCAAATGCAATGAGCAAAACACATTCGCCTAATCATTACAACTGGCCATTGCTGAACTGTGAGAATTATGTGCCATTACTGTGTCTTGAAGTAAGATCATGGGTAGAGTCCCTTCTCACTGCTGGAATATTAGTATTGTCACTATAGTATTGTCACATATTACTTCCCTATCAAGAAACTCTATCCAAATTTTTGCATATTCCAGAGCTTTTTTGTCTTTTCTGAATTTTTGTCTTTTCTGAAAATCAGGCAATTGGATAACTCTTGTGAACGACTTCTTGAATTAGTCAGCTTTTACAAAATTATAGCATTTCAGGCCTTTTTCTGTAGAAAGAAAAAAAAACAAACACAAAAACAAAGAAAAAAAAAAGAAAAAAGGTAAATGAATGCTAAATTCCTGTAAAGTGCTTGATGAAGCAACAAAGTGAGGAAACTCCTAATTGCCTCTCTCAGCTAGTCCGAGCGTGCTTTGGTATTACAGCATGCAGATTGCATTAAGTACGGTTCCAGGATTTCAGACTCCATGGAGAAAGTCTCAGGCTTTTGTGCATATGTATGGTTTACAAACAAATGCCGAGCAGCTTTGCTGTGGTTTCATGCTCCTGCATAGCAAGGGAAATATTTTCAAATATACATTGAAATAGGGTGACTGGCCGTAAAAGCTACCAGTGCCTTGTTTTTATCATTCTGCCCACAGAGTAGGCTTCTTAGCTGCAGCTAGTTTGTTTCTAATGTAGGTGATGGAACAATATGGTTTATGTGTCTGGGCTGCATTAAGACCTATAGAAAGAGAATCAGAACAGACCATGGAAACTGGCTTCATACAGTAGGCTTTTTTCCCCTTAGGCTTTTGAAAGGATGGTGATGGGAAGGGTCCTAGTGCATCCAGGTGGCTCATCTTTTGTCTTGTACTGCATGTGCTTTCCTTATTGCACTGACCTACGCCAGCCCCCGAAACAGGCCGTGCAAATGAATGCAGAAGGCCATTTGCCCGTCCGCCTGTTCCCGGCCTTTATTCCACGTTATGGAGTACAAACAAGACAAAAGGACTTCCTATCGGCTGTTTGCACCTGCTGAGTTTCACTCCAGAAATATCTAAAGGAGTGAATACATATGCATTTCTAGTCTCTGCAAGGCCATGTTTTGAGCAGACTGAAACTCTGGAGTAAATTACCAGTCATGGAAATAGTACTGAGAGCACAGTTGGAGGCGGGCAAATAACTCTATGTGTGTGTTATCCTTGTCTCCACGTGTTTATTTTTCATTTACATGTATTACATACCCTAGGTCCATGATTAATACGGTAGTAGAAATTCCTAAATTGGGTCAAAAATGGATGGGTGCAAGGGGAACATGGAGACAACATCTAAAACTCTTTCAAATAAGATTTGGGGCAGAAAGGCAAGGGCCTTTGTGGCTCCCTTGTAAGCTCCCTGCCCAAGGAGGATGAGGAGAAGAGCTTTTCCTAGGGTGCATGCTGGTATCTCTTACAGCACGTGGGGCAGGCTTCGCTGAATTTGTCCTGTTGCATCAATGTAAATACCTGCCAGGTTTAGTATGAAATTGGTGAATATAGTTTAAACTGGATAGAACATTTCTTCCTGTCTCCGAGCTATGCGTTTTTTTACTTGCAGTCTTAAAGCAAAGAAATTTATCTTAGACCATGACTGTCAAAGATCTATTACTAACCAATACTAAAAAGAAAAATATGGTTGATCAGCTATCATGTCAAAAATTGTTCGATGACTTTTCCTTTCTTTCAAGCTGATTTTGCTCTTTCCATCTCACTCTCCATTCACATGGCACAGAGTTTTGAGGCCTGATCTTCAGCCTCTTCCAATCACCGTCAGCCCGTGGCAGACTAGGCCAGAGCATCCTGTGTTCTTGGTCTACATCCTTTCGTCAGGAAGCAGCCTACACTGAATTGTCTTCCCCAGTAAATCAATGTGCTTTAGAGGTGGGCAGGGCCGAGTGGGCTGCCAACACTTGGAAAAGTGTTTCTTAAATGAGCGGGGATGGTTCGCTAACTGATTCTGGTTCGCCTCCAGTGAAGGAAAGTAGAGGAATATCGATTAAAGCCCAGGTACAACAGGCTTGATTGGAGCTTTTGTGAGATTCACTGCTCTTTGGCTTCACATTAAGCTTAGGGGAATGTACAACAGATACTATTTTTAGGGCATTGGTTTGTTGCTTAAGGACATAAAGAGTATTTTTTCCTCTTTGATCTGATCCTGCATTTCCAGGAGGTTATACTTTTATCTGAGATGCCAGATGACATTACTGACAATCCAATCCATTATAATATTATTAAATAAATAAGTGGATGCCTCAAGTAAAAATCTTGACTATGAGTACAGCCTTGTGAGCTCAGCAAACCAGGTTTATTTATATCAAGTACAAATAATATTTGGTCCATAATAAACAATGTTAAATAACTCATTAGGAACAAGTAACATCTCTAATGGTTTGTTTTTCAAAGTCAGGTTGTTTTGGTTACTCCCAGGGCTCACGCCAAGAAAGATGGGCAGATCATGAGACTGGGTGCCCGGCGTTAGCACTGAGAGAGGGTGCCAGAACTGATTCACTCCTGTCAAACCCACACTTGCTCTGCACAGAGCATAGCACTTAAAAACCTGTGTTGAAAAATATCTTTTTTTTTTTTTTTTTCTGATGGGGAATTTGTTCTTTTTTTTTCCCCTTTATTTGTTTATTTGTTTATTTATTTATTTATTTATTTAGGTCTCTTCTGAGTTTCACAGGGTGGGTGTAAGGAGCTGGGAAGGCTGCAAGGCTCAGTGCTGCTGCAGGAAAAGGAGGAGGGAGGAGTCCTTCTGTTTTCCTTTCATTTAGATTCGTTGCATGTTTACCAAGGTGAAAGGATTAGTGCCCTGGAGATCATTTGCTTTCATAAGCTTTAAACTGGAGTAGAAAAAGTTTCATGTCTTGATTCTCTTCCAACAGCTCTCTTTCTCTCAGCAAGGCATATAGGAGCAAGCTGAGACATATTGATTGCCAGCAGACTCTTCCAACAAAATTGCCCTGTCTGAATCAGTTAAACTGGGTGGGAAGAGATAACTTCTGCCAGTTTTCTCCCATCATCTCTCCTAGCATGTGGTGAAACACCCAGAGCATTCCGTGGGGTTTTATAATCAAGATGAAATGCTCCAGATTTCCAAATCTAAATAATGTCAAAATTCTAGTCTGTATGTAGCCGTACTTCACATAGCTTCTATCTTTTTTTGTGTGTTATACAGGCTTGCTGTGAAATATTGATTCTTTTCATGGTTCATGCAGGAATAAAAGAGTTTCAAGAGGGCCAGGAAACAGGAATTTCCCACTTAACATTGTCTCCATTTAAATCTCATGTGGAAAGCTAATGACATTAAAATCTTTGTTCTTCTGAAATCCTTTTCTGGTGGGATTTCTGTATGACTGAAAGCTAGAAAAAAAGTAAAAACAGAATCATAAAGTCTATCTGACTCACTCAAAGTTAATTCCAGCTAGAAAGCAGTAAAGCCCAGATCAGCAAACTTGAAACCAACTAAACTTAGCCAGAATTGTTTCTCTGACTGACATTTTCAGAAAAATATGAAAATGTTTTCATGGTGATCATCTTAAAGCCGCAGTCAGGAACAAAGGTTTATTTACTGATTTCCAGCAAAATTCTTTGGAAGTATTTAAGGGATACAAGTATATGAAGTACATAAGACGAATCTCCTGCTTTACTAGACAGTAATCCAATTCCCAAGTAGATTAACCACCAGTCTAAAAGTTAAATAGCTCTTCTAAGCAAGGTTACCTGATCTCTTTTGAGGTAATCAGAACAACTCTTCTATAGGTGATACTGTATACCAGGTCAGGTCCGTCTTATGAAAAGCAGAATTAAGATTCCTTGTAGCCAGCTCACCCACTGCATTTTAAATACTGAATGATAAAGCTAATTTGAAGGATTGGGAGCGGTGAAAATATGTGGAACAACCTTGCAAAAGCAAACCGAAACGGAGAGCTGCTCCTTGGGCGGTTTTGCCCAGAGAACAGGTGTTCCCAAGGCCAGATTCCAGTTTCACCACTGCCCTACTGGGTGCCCTGGGCAAGTCACCTCCTCTGCTGCTCCTCGTGCTTCCTCACAGCAGCAATAGCTGTCCTTGTGCCTACCTGTCCCTCAGCAACGTTAAGCAGATTAGTTCAGCGTTGTGTTAACTTGTTGTCATGACTCAACCTGAGCGGTTCCTTCCTTTCTAGACCAACATCCCAAATCCCTGTGTGATTCAAACCTGGAGCAACGCACTGAACAATCAGGGAACTCTGGGATGCTCTCTCACAAACCACCTGGTCGCTCTGTGCAGGGCTGGTGGATACCTGCCTCCCACCTTCTAGTTGAGAAGAGAAAATATTGTACAAATTAATGAAAATTATTTTTCTGATATGATAATAATATCAAGGCACCTTTAAATCATGTTATGGGATCAGGCAAGGCTCCTCTAATGAGAGGAAGGAAAAATGCAGCCCAGCCCTTGGCTCTTCAGAGGTTGTCCATCCACGTTGTGGAGCTCTGTCTGTAGAACAGGGCTGTGAGCCCTGGGGATGCCGAGGGGAAGGCAAGGTCCTTCTCCGGCTGCCCAGGCCAGCTCGGTGGTGTCGCATGGGCAGCACGAAGCTCTCGCCGGATGCGGGCTGGGAAGGGAGTGAAGAATGACCCATAAAGTTGTAGTCCTTTTCCCCGGCTTGTTCCGTTTGTGCTATCTTTTTAATGGACTCTGTTTTAAATGTGGCTGTGGCAGGGCTTCACTGGGGTAAAGAGTATCGACTTTATGTCTGGTATGTAGTTTAGCTTCTTTGTTACTGAAGAAAACCTAAAATGAACCTGGGGTGGAAAGCCTGTTCCAAAGGCCATGTAAATTATATTTCTGCTGAGCAAGACTAATGTAGCGGGGATAAAACAAAGCAGATTACTGTAGACACAATATGGTTTTATTTACAATTACTCATCATGAAGAACCCCCTCACACTTAATTCTAACTAGATTTTAGTGCTATCACTGCCACACTCCGAAGAGAGCGAGACAGGAGGGACTGCAATATTGTTTTATGTATAAGAATAAATAACAGAGTCAGCAGGTATCTAAACCTGGGGAGATGTTTTCTCTACGAAGAAGCTAGATGCTGCATGCAGTTATTTATTTTCTCTAAAAAGATGTTAAATGGGAGCTTCACGCTGACAATTATCTGCATCGTGGTGCAAACTGTGCTAGACTGATTAGTGGTTTAAGTGTCATTACCCTATTACTAAGGTGACAGTGCCTCTCCAGGTGTTGAAATATCAGGACGCAGATTATCCAGAGCTATTCAGCAGATATTGAAGCAGTCTCCCATACTTTAAACTTCCATATTTTTCCTCTCTGACTGTGGTGATTGTGCTCTGTAAATCAATAGGCTGCCGCTTTGTTGGTTCCACAGTCAGGAGGCTGAAACAAAAGGTGTGAAGTTCCTCCATTCATCTTAATGGGGTGTTAATGACTTCAAAGGCTAGTTGTGACCATTTAAATGTGAATACCATTAATCAACAGGATAAAACACAAACACCCAGCTTGAGTCATTGAAATGTAATTGCGTAGGGCAGAAGGGTCCAATTTTGGTTGCTGAATGAAGATGCATGTTTAGGAAAAGAGAAGAGAAGGGGGGCAAAATTCCCTCCTCCTCTGCTTTGACGAAATTAAGAGGGGAAAAAGCTAATGCTTTACTGCGATTTTAGAAATGTATTGCTACTGCAATCACAAATTAGGTAGTCTGCAGGAAATGAATAACTCTCAGCAGTGGTGTCATTTTGATTATTGCTACAAGACAGCAACTTGCAAAATTAAATTTCCTTCAAAACTGTTCTCCTGTGCCCTTTGATTGCAAAGCTCATTTAAGTAGTTGTTCTCCCCTGCAACACGTACACACAGACACCTCAGTATCTGTAGGGAAGATGTTACCAGCTTTCTTTTTTAGTGTGCATGGTCATTTTTTCCTGCCAGTTATCCTCAGTCACTGCGACCCGTTCTGCATTTGCAACATCGTATGGTGCGAGGAGGAGGCGAAGGATAACACGGACATTTTCCCTTTTGTGCATGTGAACAGGCAGTGCATAGCACTGCTTCGTCTCTAGAGAAGCGGGGTCTGAAACATGTTGAGGAGGGCAGCAGAGGCCAGAAGGTATGCAGTGAATGTTGCTCAATACACTTACTGTAACTATCCCTTTTATTTTATTGTATGCTCCTCCCATATGTTGTTATCTCCTGTTGTGGATGTACTGGGAAAGGGAGCCTCCTTTTGCTGGCATGGGGTTGTGGGAGCTGACTGATAAGGACCACTGAGTACCACTGTTGTGTCACTGTCAGAAAATAAATAGCTTTCTTTTTTTTTTTTTAAACATTTCTTCCTGTTTTGTTCCCTCCCTTCCCTTTCTGCGTCAGTTTGGTTGAATCATGTAACTATTTCAACCTTTGTTTTCTCTAATTGCAATACATATGTCGTTATTTCAATAAGTTTGGTTTATTTGGGGTAAAAAATTCTGTGGAGTCACAGCCTTTTTTTTTTTTTTTAAGGAATGAATTTACAAAGTCTATAAGCTGCAAAGACGTTTTCTGGATACAGGTTGGGGAGGAGAGGAGGGAAAAAGCAGAATGACTTCTCTTGCACAGGTGGTGAGGGAGGTTGCCACATGCAGTGTTGCTAATAGAGAAGGGTGGACCAAAGCCCACCTTAAACTCCCAAAAGGTTGTTTGCAAGGATCAGAGTCTTCTGCAGCAAAGTGCCATGAGTTTTCTGAAGTAATAGTTCTTAACCTCCTCTTTTTTTCCCCTTCTTTGTCATGTCTTTTGTCTTGTTCCTGCATACTTTGTTGCAAAGGGCTGAGTCCAGCAGGCTTTCATATATACTTCAGGGCAGCTGCATCAGGACATCTCCACTGAAACTGCTTCAGGGCAGCTTCACATTCCTCTTGTCACCTGCCCACGAAGAAAAGGTAATATGGACAGACTTTACTCTTGGAACACTCTCTTGTCTTAGCTTCTTAATCAGCAAAGCAGCCCCGACTGGCTTTATTGTGGGTGCTGAGAGCCTCTGCCCCTCTCTGTGCCCTCCACTGGGTTGGGGCCTTCTCAGTTCTGCTCTGCATCTCTGTCCTGGCTTTTTGTTCTCTGAATGAGGTTTCCCACGTCAATTTTCCTAAGGCACTTCCGTTCTGACATGCTTCTTGTTTCTCTTACTCATGTATCATTCCTGAACAAACAGTCCTTATTTTTTTGGTATGGAGCCAGATGTGTTGCATGGAAGATTTGCCTGAGGACTCTGGTGTCATCTTCCTCTTGCCAGGTGATATACCTTGTTGCCTCTCCCTGTGACTGAGACTGGGTTTCATTCCCTGTTTTTAAGGGAACTACATCCTTTTCATCTAACACATCCAGGTTATAGGTGGTTTCAGAAAGCGACATTATCGACAGTCTTTTTCTCTTTGTTTAAGCCTCGTATGAGAATCTGAAGGGGCTATTTGCAAAAAGCTACCTTAAATAATTGCCTGAACAAAATCCCATTTCTATTATGATTTGCTATTTTGTCAGTGTGAAATTCTGTTAGAAGATGCATCATTTCCGTAAAGATCGCTATCTGTCGCTTATGACGCTCCATTCTGGGTATGATCTCTTAACCAGCATCTCAGAGGCTCTCCTGTGAATCCCAGTCTAACTCTGGAGCCTGAACACTTTGCAGTGAAGCCTGAGATACGATAACCAACCACAGCTGCTTTGCATCCATCTTCTCTTGCAGAAGAGCTCTCCATAGCGGACTGAAGAAGGGTTCAGGCATCTCGCTCTGCTGGCTATGGGATGCATATGGCATGGGGCAGAAGCACCAGGAGTGAAGAAGAGCACACTGGAAGGTTTTACAGCAGGGACAGTTATACCTCAGCAAGACCTAGCTATGTCACCGTGTGTACTCACTGCACGTGAAAGCCTCCTCTTGCTTTCCTCTGCGTCTCCTGCAGTACCTCAGGAATTAGCCAAGAGCAAGCAGTTCTGGAGAAGTCAGCTTTTGGCTTCACAAAAAAATCTTGTTTGTTTTGGTGCTTACTAAGTAAGGAAGAAGAGAACATTTTACACGTGTCTTCTGGTTGATTTATTCTGAGGATAAGGTGCTTTTTTTTAACTTGTGTCTCTTTCAGACACAATTGCCTATGCCAGAAATTCTTTTTTTTTTTTTTTTTCAATTATCATATCTTCTACTAAGAAATCATCCTGGTTATTGTGCACTTTCTTCCAGAGGTAAATAATGGGATTCTTCAGAAGAGAGAAACAGGAAATATACCTCATGCAATCTGCTTCAAATTATCCTGTAATGACTTTTGAATCAGAGAAAGCTTCCATATCTTTTAATATCTCTTCTTGCTTCATTGGCTTCTTGTCAGATTTGCATTTGTTTAAAAGACAGAAAACAAACCTTTCTGAAAAAGGGATGCAACATTATCCTCGATACTGAAGTTTACTTCAAAATAGTTATATACAGGTTTAATAGGAAAAGTTTAGATTTATCTGGGTGCTTTGAAAGCATCTACTTTCTAAAACATTTTAGGAGATTTTACTTTGTTTTGCATGTTGTTATGAGAGGTCTTTCACTATTCTTCTCCATTAATGTGGAAGTCCACAGCCTCTTCATATGTACATTTTTTTTCTGTAAATTAAATCTCGGTTTCATTCTTATCAAATAATTTTACTTTAAATCTGCCTGTATTCCATTAATGACTTCTACACTATCTCATAATGATCTACAAAAAACTGTGAGGAAGTCTCCCTTTGCCTTTCATTAAGTGTTCTTCCAAGCACATCAGATGTTTCTATATGGTGTGTTGGACATGAGCAGCATGCCCGATCCATACCCAGATAGCTGGAGGAGTGATACTATAAGATCAAGTTCAGAGATGATGTATAGGCCAAGTGTAAGCAATTTTTTAATAAGTGACTTTAGGAAGTAGGAGCGGTTATAAACAAATGATCTATTAGGTAAAAACCACAGCATTGCTGAGATGGCAAAAGGACCAAAGGGAGCATGTCCTTCCAGTGTAAAGCCATTTGCTCTGTTTTCATCTAATCTTCTCCACCTCTACCACGCATATCCCTGGCGGGTGATGGAAGGAATGGAGTGAGAACATATTGTCATCCTTTCCATTCAGGAGAGGAGCTCATCCCCACTTGGACTGTGGGGTAAGAGGTGGCTCTGAAATTCCTGTGAAGTTAATCAGTCCAGCCTCAAAGCCTTTGAACTGCAGCTGCTTCAGACACCAGTTCTGAAGTCGGTCAGGTAGATGGTGTTGTCAGGTAGTCTTCAGGCAAAGGACAGTCAAGCTGGTACAAGCCCTTGTTGAGCTATAATCAAATGGGATTTATTTATTACTATTTTTTTGGCATTGCTTGTGTGTTGGCTTTGCACACCTTAACAACATCAAAGCTGACAAACAGGCAAGAAACAGCGATGCCGACAGCATCGCAGAAAGGAACAGGAAAAGGCCAAATTAAAGAAATCATGCAGGAACTGGTACCAGCAAGTGCACTGGCAACACCCTCCATACCAGACAGGTTTCCTGCTTCAGCATTTTTCTGAGCAGCTTCCTGCTGCTTGCAGGGCTGCCTGAGAGTAAGGCTCATTCCTGCTCTTCCTCTCTAGCAGCCCTCCCAGAGGCCCAAGGAGTGGTTCCTCACTGCCCCCTTGCTACCGTGTGCACTTAGCTGTCATTGAAGTCAATGGACTTTGCATCAGACAAGGCCTATTTTAAAAAGAAAATGCGGAAGGAATTTTTAAATAAACCACTACATTAGTTTGGAAGGATATGTTAGCAGCTCCAGTATGAGAGGAGCATGTGGAAGAGCAACAGAGCTGTCCTACTGCGGGCCAAAGAGCAAAAAGAAATAAACACGTGTAGGAAGGTGATAAAATAGATAGCAAAGGCATAAACTGGAGATATATTTCCCAAGGTGGAATTGCTTGTTTTATTTTTACAGGGAAGTAATAAAACAACTGTTTTTTATTTCCATGTCAATCCGGAGGAGGATGAAAAACTGTAGTAAAGGTCAACCAGTGTCTCATTTTAGTGACCAGTCTTTTGAGATTTACTATTAAATTGAGCTAAGACCATCAATCACTACTCTAAAATGCAATCCATACTTCATGTATATTTATCAGAGAAGATAAAATGAAACAGTAGTTTGAAATTAAAGATGTCCACCAAAGTATGCAGTGATAGATGTCAGGCCAAGAGCTTTATGTCTGCTTGGTGGAAGGAGCTGAAAGCTCAGAATCTGGCTTTAGATGATCAAGTCAGATAAAAATGCCTCTGATAGTCAAGATATCAATATTTAAGACAGATGTTGGCAATATTTTAAGGAATGAAAATTGTTACAGATGTTGGAGGCTAGAGAGCTGTAAGCAGTCAGGCTACGAAAACTGCAGTCTTTAAGGGAAAGAACACAATCTGGGTAGCAATGTTCAGCTATTCCTGAGCTAAAAATTGAGCTTCTTTCAACATGCATGTGAAGACTTCTCGTTTTATATGCTCTGCTCTCATTTTGCTGCACCATGTTTGACTCAGGGGGTTGACAGATAAGCCCTGGTGATTTGTGAGTGTATGACTGTACAATTTACTGCTCTCTCCCTCATCGCATTTTCCCTCGTCTGGTATTAGTGCCCCTGAAGAAGAAACGGCAGAAATGACTCTGTGCTGAGTTGCTTCTCTGACACATTTTGGAGCCTGGTGTATGAATTTAAACCACCCTCTACTTTAGCTGAAGTTGATATGCTAAGCTGTAAACTGCAGCTGCTGACTTGTGCTTGTTCCTGGTACCTCTGACAAGGGGGCAGGACAAACAACTGGAGAAGGGTAATACATAAATCCTATTCCTTGG